>NC_056737.1:550494906-550544906 GCF_019279795.1 Protopterus annectens
CAGAGACATGAAGATAGGTAATAGAGAATAACCATGCTGAGAAAATTTACAACAGTATAATTTTCCCGTATTCCCGGCATTTCAGCTGGCAGGGAGACTGAGGGGGACAGGCGAGTTCTCCCAGACATAGAAAGACTGCAGTCAGACAACTTTTTTACTTGCAGTCCCTGCTGCAATGTTATTTGCTACACTGGAAAATTAGAAAACTGAGATCATCATCAAAACTCCACTAGATCATGAGAACATGGAGTAGAAAGGCACAATAGCAAAGAAGGGACAAAGGGGCAACTGCTTGGCATGATGTAGGAAAATGGCAGATTGCAATACGGTTCATGGATGTACTAAGTGGAATCAATTTGAGAAGGTGAAAAAAGCCAGAATCTTCATGGAAACAGTCTTACCATTTTTAAACCACTGTAGAGACTGTGTAGTGTCAGCATGCAGGTCTAAGAAATATATGGCACCTTCATGAACTTTGCTGAATGGGACATAGTTGGTTATCTTCCAGTGTTATTTACTGGTCTACTTAACAGAATGCCTGCACTTCAAATAAGTTAGATCACTGTTTGTTATTCTATTTATGTCAGAGGGTTTAATTTCTTTACTAAAATAATAGTGATAAGGTAATGACATTACAAAGGTAAATTGATATAAGGCATATCTAACAACAGAGATTGGAAAAAAATTCCTGGATAACTTGCTCCATTTGAGATGGGATCTGTTTGTTTAGCTTGCATAAGAAACTGCAGCAGAGGTGGTGATATTGATAAAGAATAGCATAGGGTGGAAATTGATGGGTAAAAGTGTTATAAAGTAAGGAAGGACCATCATCAGTATATGAACGGGAACTCAGTGAATAATATTTCTGGACATCATAATAATTACCAAGAATTATTTAAGATGTTCAGTAGAGCAGAGGCCTCTAACACTGACTAATGTATAGGTTACTATAATTTAATATTGGACTTGTTAAGGAATAATTCCAACCCTAGAGAGAAGAAATGTCAGAAGACACAGAGGGGAGAGCTGGGTTACAGAGATGCATAGAAGGCTTTATACCCTGAGGAAGTTGGATATAAGTTTATTGCACCCAGCAGTATGCTAGTTAATTATATACACATAGGGTATGTAACAGCAAACTTGTTATATAGTATCACAGTATCAGAGACTGTTCCTTCCGACAATCAGATCATGAAGGGGGGACATTAGAATTCAACACAGATAGGGTGGATAGAGGGGGAAGAGCTCACTACAAGAACCCAATTATTTTATCTAAACCAGGAATAAAATCCACTGTGAGGGAAGGATTTTATACAACTTAACCTTAAAGGAAGTATGTCCCCTTGGTGAAAATTTTGCAAAATGGTTTTGTAATCTAACTGTAGGGAGCAAAGAAATACGTGCATGGGAAAACTCACAGGACTATCAGAAAAGCTATAATAATTAAGGCACCATATACAAAATGCAGACAGTCTAACTTTAGGGGTATTGCATACAAAGACGTTTGCAAAGCTTTAAGTTCAGCTAGGCCTAGAAAAAGAAAATATTCTCTTAGAGCAGAGTGGGATAGAGGTAGAGAATAGTGATGCAACTATGAGAAATAAGTATTGTGTTTTCAACTTCATCAGTATACTTATTTATTTCATTTATATATTTAACATTTGTTTACCAGGAAAGTCGAACTGGGATAGAACTATTTTCAGCAGATGCCCAGGGAGAAATGTTCCAGATGCATGTGTTTGGAATGTGGAAAGCAACCAGATCACCATGAGGAAACCCATGGGAGTGCAGGGAGGACATACAGACTCCACACAGAAGGCTCCCCAGCCAACAATTGAACTGGAGAACCTCTGACTGTGAAGCAACAATGCTAACTGCTGCACCCCTGTGCTGCCCTTATGAAAAGGAAGGTATGAAAGATGGTTTGGAGGAACAGGCTGATGATATTTTGTCTGTAATAATGCACCACAAATATATGATCCTGCTGACTTTCACAGACATAGAGAAAGTGATCATGCCTACAAGTGATACATTGTCAGGGATAGCTTACCAGACCCGGTAGTATAAATATTTTGCTACACAAAGAATTAATTCAGTTGGATTCTCCATATTCTTTAGATTTGTTTAGATTGCCTCAGAAATTAGTTTAAGTGCATACCTTTTTTTGAATGTTCAACATTAAATTTCTGTTGATGTCGGGAATAGTACATCTCTTTATAGGATCATATGATCAAAGGAAGTTCTTAGGCTACTGGCCCTGAGGCCATTACAAGCCTAGCCAAGAATTTAGCCCATATTCCGACAAGTCAGTACCCAATGCCCCTGTCCAAAAGGGCCACAGGTGGAATCCCAGTGGTGTATTTTCTGTTCCCCATTCAGTTATCCAGGTTGCACTTAAAAAGCGTTAATGAGTTACTTTGCTTGACATGGAAAGGGAAACTATTCTATAGAAGGGAGAGTTTCTGGGACACAAATCTGTCCCGCCAACAAGTCCTATTGATGTCACAGACCAGATTGAGGTCACGCTTGTGGGTTACTAGAGTGAGCTTGACTTGCAGATATGCAGAAGTCCCATCAAAGCGGGGTCTGAGATTGCTTTGTATGCCAGACAGTGGTCACCTCTGAGAATTATGTATGAGACTGAGTAAAGGGACAGGGATAAATTAGTACTAGGCTCACTGTCCTTGTGGGTCATTTTAAGCCTATATAATTACAATTACCCCACATGAGAATCAAACCCTGTACCTTGTATACATAAAATAAATACCTTAACCATTATATCAATCTCCCAACTGACAAATAGTGATATGAAATTCTATGCAAAAGTATTGGCAGAAAGCTTTAAGCCTTTGTTATATAAGTAAATATTGTCTGTTTAAGCAGTGCCCACTTCAAGCAAGGACCACCTAATGAGTGTTATGGATTCTTAAGTACATGTCTGAAACAGATAGAGCCATCAAGTTGGTCAAGTTGAAAGCATAAACTCCATCAATTGGAATTTCATCTGGAAAGTTTTAGAGCACATAGCATTAACAAGGAACTTATTTTGTGGCTTCACAGGTACTGTATATAGAAGTGAGGCCCAGGGTTTTAACTACTAATATTTGGTCTTCATTCTTTCACTTGTTGGGAAGTATTTGACAGGGTGCTCCCTATCTCTGGCTTTATTTTATTTGCTATGACACCATTAAATAACAGGATAAATAGTGCGAGGGTGTCACTCAGTGGTTGCTGTGTGGTGTAGAGATGAAAGCTTTAGCAAAGAATTTGCCAAGATATCTCCGGTAAGAAACTAGTAGATACATTAAGTTAATATGCCAGAGTAAATGGTATGAGACTGAACCCTGACAAGACCATAATGACGCCTGTGAATCATAGTGTCAGATCATCTTTGGCACATTTCCCATTTAAGTTGAATAAATGCCCATCTAGGTACTATTCCAGACCCTAAACTTGTTCAAGTTATATACCTTCAGCTGCTCCTGTTAAGTAGAATGCTGCAGTGAGAATGCCTGCTGCACCTCCTTTGTTTTATAGAGATGTAATAACACTGGTTGCCAAGGTATGGGTAAACAATATACAAAATTAATCGAACCGTATATTTGGAACAATAGGAATAATTCTTACAAATAAGAGCCACCATCATTCGTCAGTGAATGGACCATGTTTTGCAAACTGGAGAGCCTTTGCTGAGGCTTTCATGTTGAAGCACCCATATAGTTACAGTCAAAGGGAGTCACCAAAGTGGGCTCAGACAGAAGCCGGAAAACTCAATGCACATATGCCGTATGCATTGAGCTGGTACAGAAGAAGGTTACCTAAGCAACTAATGGGCACAATGCACTGCATACTTAAGCTGTATCTAAAAGCTGAAGAACATGATGTTAGATATTTGAGATCGCAATGCATGGATTCCAAGGAATAGGGATTATGGTTTATATGGAAAAGGGATGAAGGTAGAAAGCAATAATGTCTGGAATACTTCAGATAAGAGGTGCATGGAAATATCTGTATCATGTCAGTATCTAAAAGATAAATGGAGCCTAACTTAGAAAGAAATACTGAAAGTTTCTAAGACTTAGATATGTAGAAGCAGCATGCTCTAAGTTTAAAAAATATTAATTTACATTTTCTTCCACTTATCCAGAAACTTGAAGAGGAAATTTGAGAGGGCATTTGCGTAGAGAGTAAAACAAACTTATTTTAAGCTATAATTTGTGTGGAGTAACCCACATGTATATAGGAAAAACAAACTGTTCTTGTTTCCTATTTGATGGATACTGAGTGCCCACAACCAGTAAGGAAGTGGGTTCATCAAAATGAAATAATGCTAATGGTACAAAGAAGTAGATGTAACTGTGCTATACAAAATTGGTGGGACTGCATTTTGTAATGGGTACTATTGGACCATATGACCATTTTTTGAGAAACATTTTTGTTGTTTGATGTGCCTAGGGATAAAAACTACTTTTTTTGGTAAAGCCTGGATTAGGAGTAGTTTAAATATATAGATATTACAACTGTCATTGATTGTCTATATATAGTGCTTCAAAGATGATAATCCCAGACACACTTTTGTGTACAAACTGATGTAAGTCACTTTAAGGGAGTTTACAAAAAAAGATTAGTCTAAGGCTGGAAAGTAGGGAGAAGTGCCTAGGGTTGTAGTTTTAAAAAAATGAGTGTAAGGATAATGCCTATTCTGTGTAGCTTGACATAGACTATCATAATCTGTTTTCCCATCTCCATTATTTTGCTGTACTTTACCACTTCTTACACAGTGATGATTTCTAAAGAAATAAATAAAAATTACTATAATTACAACTGCTTTCTTTTCATTTGGCCTTCTAGCTTTCTACTACTTTATGGCAGCTAATGCCATCCTTTTTATATTCTGAATTATTTGCAACACTTTCTATATGATTTTACTATAATCTTTAATGTAAAGCACAAAGGCCTATTAAAAAAAAAAAGGTTTACATGGATGTTGGTATGGACAGCCGTTCCTCTACTTCTTCTATTTCAATGATTTTTTTTTTCTGGGGGAGTAGCTTTATTTAATGAAGATAATCAGCATTACAGCATATGTGTGTATATATATATATATATATATATATATATATATATATATATATATGTATATATATATATATATATATATATATATATATATATATATATATATGGGTCTATATGACTTGGTCGACAGTTCATATTGGTCGACAGTCCATGTGATCGACAAGCATCTGCCCCCTTCCCCAGTGTTGTGTGACCCTGGAGTTGATATATATAGTTGGGGGGGTGTGGGGGGCGAAGCCCCCCACCTAAAATGCTTGTCGATCAAATGAACTGTCGACCAAATAAACAGTCGATCATATGAACTGTCGACCAAGTCATATAGACCCATATATATATATATATATATATATATATATATATATGGATCTATGTCATAGAACTGAAATAACATCAACTCAAATTGCATAATAGTGAGATGACGTCAGCAAAAGTTTAAAAGAACAAACGGTGTATTTCACCTCCAGGAAACTAACCAACTGGCCATCAATGAGGAGAACAAAATCTGAAGCAAATTAAACCCACCAAAGTGGGGGGCTGTGTCCCCCACACCCCTACTAACTAAATATACCAACTCCAAGATCGCACTATAAAAAGAGAAAAGAGCAAAGTTTGCCATGGTGGCCAAGTGGTTAGTTTCCCGGTGGTGAAATACGCTGTTCCGGGATTTCATTATTTTTAATGTTCGCTTATGTCATCTCGCTGTTATGCAAGTCAGTGTGTGCATATATATATATATATATATATATATATATATATATATATATATATATATATACACACACACTAAGTTGGGAACTGCTGATTGAGGGCTCAGTGTCTGTTATTCTAAAAGTGTATTAGTTCTGGTTTAAGCACTTGGGCTTCAGGCCAGTTATTTTACATTAAGAAGGTTTGTGGTCTGCACTCTTGTGGGAGGAGAGGCTGGACTCTGCCCTTCTGAGCTGGGAATTTCTGGTTAAAGGCTTATAGTGCCTGCATATTTGAACTGTTTCTTACTGAAATTGGTACACCTTGTTTGCTGTAGCATAGACTAGATCCAGGCCTGCTGAATCTAGCTTTGTTTGTATGCTTGTTGTTGTTTGCTTGTTATTTCCCTGAAACACAAATTCCACCTAAAACGCGGCTTTTCAGTGCTTCTGCAGATCCCTAGTGATATCTGCATTGCTTACTGTACTTATTTCCTTGTTTTACTTGAAAGAAAGTTACTGTTTGTCATTTTTGCATTTAAGTTACCTGTAACACATTGCATTTAAGTTACCTGGCACTTGCTCACTAAAGCAATTATATAAGTCAGCACTAAAAAATTAAAAGCACTACATCCTCACAAACTCCCCTTGAATACCTTGTTCCCCATTGGCCCTTTTTTTCAATTATAAAGGAATTCCCAATACTATTCTAGCATGTCCAAAGGTCAGTTGTCAATCTCCTCTCCGGTCCAGCTGGTGAATCTGGGAATCTTGAGGCAATGTTACAACTGCCTCATGTACACAGACAACCCTCTACTCCTCCCAACAAATTCCAACACATGTGAGAGATGCAACCATATAGCCAAACTGGAGGCTAAGCTCTCTCAAGTCAGTACTGGCATAACCAGTCAGGAGGAGAAGGAAACCACACTCACTACAATTCCAGTCTCACATAGACCTACCACGACAGCAAACCAAACACATAAACACACAAAAACATACTCGGAGGCTCTAAATAAAAATCTGCCTAAACAGCAGAGACCTCCAAAGCAGACACCCAAGCAACCGCTACCGCAAAACAAAACACGTGCAGCACATAGCTCACAAAGCCAATTTGCCGAACAGTCACAGCCGATAAGGCTAAACAACACACCTGATACACTTGTAATAGGTGACTCTATCATCAGGCACATTGACGTCCCGCTCACCAGGCTGAACAAGAAGAAGGTCATGGTGAGCTGCCTGTCGGGCACTAGGATCTGCCACATAACACAAGCACTCAGGTCACTCCAAGGCAAGTACAAATATGACTCAGTCATTGTCCATGCTGGTGTGAATGACCTGAGATGTATCTCCCTGGACTACATGAAAAGAGACATAGAGGAGCTCTCTGAACTTGTAGCCTAGGCCGGTATGACCCTGACCTTGAGTAGCATCTTACCCTCACCAAGAAAGATGCCACAATATGAAGACAAAATGATCAATTTCAACAATTGGCTTAAGTATTGGTGTCATTCAAAGGGGATCCAATGTCTGTCAGCCTGGGATGACATGCTCGACAAGCCACGATGCTTCATTAGGGACAGCTTGCACCTGTCACCCCTGGGCTTTTGGATATTGGCAAAGGCTCTTGCTACCTCCATAGTGCCTTTTTTAGGCAAGGCTCAAAAGACAAACCCACCTCCATAGGTATCACAAGGGATAAGAAACTAAGAGTAATGCTACTCAACACCAGAAGTCTAAACCTCAAGATGCATGCACTCAAAACTCTCCTTAGCATGGAGAACATCAATATCTGTGCAGTAACAGAGACCTGGTTCAAGGCTCCCGAGAGCACCCCAGCACTACCAGGTTATACCTCATACCATGCTTTTTGGCCCCAAAACTTGGACCGAACCACAAAAGGAGGGGGAGTATCAATATTCGTCAAAGATACCCACACCTCCAGGTTGGTGGCACAGCACGAAGCATCAGAGACTATCCATGTGCAACTAACAGTGGGTAAAACTGCCTTCCAGTTTATAGCCTGCTACAGACCACCCTCCCAAACCCAGGAACCCCACTCAGTCTTCCTGAGAACACTGGAAAATATGAAGGTCTCTCCAAATACCATTATACTGGGTGACTTCAACTACCCAAACATAGACTGGGAGCATTACTCTAGTTCCAACACCCTAGCCCAAAGGTTCCTAGAATTTATAAACTTAAATGCTATGGAACAACTTGTTATCACTCCCACAAGAGGGGAAAACATACTGGACCTGATCATCACCAACATGGGGACTCTATGCTCCAGACCAGAAGTGTATCCCTCTCTGGTAAGATCAGACCATAAACTAATCTCACTGGATATTCACATCCTGTCCCCACCCACCTGCCCAGAAAACCACAGTGAAAAACTTCTCTAAAGCAAATCTCACACTCCTCAAAACTGAGGTGGAATCCTTCAAAGCTCCCGGGCCTGTGGAAAATATGGCCCAGACCGCAGAATCCTTTATAAATGCATTCTATGAACACCTTCAGGAATGCATGGATCATGCAATCCCAAATAAAACCAAGACCCAATCCTCCAAAGGCAGATATCCTGTCTGGTGGACCCCAGCCATAAACAAATTATACAATAGAAGGAGGAAGCTACTACATGATAGAGCAAAATCCCAATAAGGGAAGGCATCTCTGATCAGTATTAGCAAAAAAGTACAGGCACTCATAAAATCGTCTAAGGCCAGCTTAGAAAGAAAAAATGCATAGGACACCAAGGATAATCACAAGGCATTCTTTAGTTATGTTAGGAACCTAGGTGGGAATTCCCAGATATGCTCAGAATTAGTCCAAAATGACAAAAAATACACCAAACCCACAGACATTGCCAACATCCTAGCTGACAGGTTCAGTGCAAACTCCCCCCCCCCACCAAAAGGGCAAATATCTATCCCAGCAGAGTGCTGCCCTCCTGACATCTCAGATGCTCAGGTAAGAGCCGCCCTCTCCAAAGCAAAAAATACAGCATCAATGGGTCCAGACGGTGAACCGGGCTGCATCCTACATGAACTCCAGGAAGAGCTAAACTCAAACATAAAACTACTGTTCAATCTTAGCCAAGATATTTACCCAAAGAGTGGCGTACAGCAACAGTGGTCCCTCTCTACAAAGGTGGTGCCTCAACGGATCCTGGAAACTATCGCCCCATAAGCTTGACTAGCTTGGTCTGCAAAGCTATGGAAAGGATCATCATGGACCTCATAATAAAAGATATTGGGGACCTACAGACACTGGATCCTACCCAGTTCGGCTTTGTTAAGGGCAGATCCTGTCTCTTAAACCTGGTTGATTTCTTTGAAACAGTCACCAAGGCCATTGACGAGGGGAATGTGGTCCACACAGCCTACCAGGACCACGAAAAAGCCTTTGATACAATACCCCACTTGGGCATTATAGATAAGCTCACCAGCTTAAATATAAACCCCTATGTCACTAGATGGGTTGCAAACTTGCTCAAGGACAGAACCCACATGGTTAGAATTGCTGGAGCCATGTCAGACTCCAAACCTGTTACAAGTGGCGTCCCACAAGGCCCAGTCCTGGGACCTCTCTTGTTCGGTATATATTTCTCGGAGGTACAGGCCAACATGGAAGGACTGTGGCTGACCAAGTTGGCAGATGACTGCAAACTGGGTGCCATAATCGACTCTGCAGCCGACACAAGCATCCTCCAAAAGGGCCTCATAGAAACAGACAACTGGTGCCAGAGCCATGGCCTCAAGCTAAACACCAAAAAGTGTATAGTCTTCCCCTTTGGCAAAAACAAAGTGCCCACAAATTACCACATAGGTGGTAATCCATTAAGTACGGAAGAAGTAATTAGGGACCTGGGGACCCAAGTTGATAGCAATCTCTCATTTGATAACCACGTGGCCAAAGTGGTTAGAAAAACATTTTATATAGCCCACCTAATCATGAAGGGATTCACATCTAGATCAGGGGAGGTCATTGTGCCTCTTTACTCATCCCTCATCAGGCCCATAATTGAGTACAATGCCCCTTTTGGGATGTACCTTACCAGACACCCTCAGCAACTGGAAAGACCCCAAAAGTACCTCACCAAGAGGATCAAAGGGCTCAAACAGATGCCATATGCTGTCCGGTTAAAGAAACTCCAGCTCTACTCAGTGGCATACCGTCTGCTCAGAGGCAATCTGTGCATGACGTATAAAGCCATGTCCAGCCCAGAATTAATGGATATGCTCTACCTCAGAAAATCCAAATCCCATCGAGCTACGCGCTCGAGAGACTTGAGCCTCAGCACTGAAATAAATAGGACATGCTGGAGGGACAGATTCATAACCCAGAGGCTCCCTTCACTCTGGAATAAAATCCCAGTCCAGGTTAGGCAGAGTCCCTCATTGACTCTCTTCAAGAGGAATCTTGATGAGTGGATGGGAGATCGTAGGTTTACCCCGGGGTATCACTTCTGTGTCACTGTTAGACAGAGGCACAGTATACTAACCTCAAAAAAGGGCATAGCAAACTTAATTTAAAATGGGTGGCGAAAGCCAAACACACTCTGGCTAGGCATATAAATGCCCTAGGGCAGATAGCCTAGTATCAACCTTTGAACCTAATTAAAGATTTTAAGATTTGCACTGGGTGTGACGAGGGTGGACAGGATTAGAAATAAATATACTAGAGGGTCAGCCCAGGTTGGAAGGTTTGGAGACATAGCCAGAGAGGCACAATTACATTGGTTTGGACATGTGTTGAGGAGAGATGCTGAGTATATTAGGAAAAAGATGCTAAGGATGAAGCTACCAGGTAACAGGAAAAGAGGAAGGCCTAAGATAAGGTTTATGGATGTGGTGAGAGAGGACATGCAGGTGGTTGGTGTGACAGAGCAAGATGCAGAGGCAGGAAGAAATGGAAACAGGTGATCTGCTGTGGCGACCCCTAACGGGAACAGCCGAAAGAAGATGATGATGATTTAAAAAAATGCACGTGTGCTCAAATAGAGAAACACCTAGAAATACTGCACTTCCACAGTATTTTTCTATATATCTTCCATTAAATAAAGCCAGTTGAATTGATGAGTGTGAGGCTGTAAAACTGAACAGTTCTGAGAGGCCTGTGAAATATGTAAATAACATATATGCTTTCAACTGCACTGCGCAGTCTAGCTTCTTACCCCGTGATACTAATTTAAAATGTAACAGCTGGTCTAAGCTTATTGTCTGTGTTACTTTGAGAGGAAGGGTTACTGAATATGGAAAATAGAAATGCATTTGTTTCCATAACAGTACCCATATGACAAGGCAGAAATTAACAGAACAGATGATGGTTAATACTTTTGTGAATAAATAAATTAAAATGCAGTAGACAAAAAACAACTGCAATGGCTCAGATGAAACAAAACTTTCTTCTGGGAGTTTACCCACATTATAAACCATAACAATGTAACCTAAGTGTTTTTACAAAGGGTTTAGAATGCACATTGTTGAAAAATTAATGATGGGAATTTCTCAGTGAATTCTTTCTACGTTGTGTTTATTTTTGTGAAGATTGTGTTCACCTATTATAACCCATTTAGTTTATTTGGCCATGAAAATGACTGTTCTGTCCAGTAATACATCTGAGATACACAATAAAAAATATACAGAGACAAGAGAACAGTTCAATTATAGTTTTGTGTATTTACAGAACTGTAGATTATGTAGTTAGATAATAATAGAAAATGCTGTCATCTCTGAAGTTAGAATATAGCAGAATATAACATTATAAGATGATATACCATAATTAACTTTAAGACTGATGAATGGGAAAATGACAGCAAGTATGATACCCTTTCAGGAACTGATTTCTGCTGATGTTTATACTGTTCCATAGTTTTAATAAGAGTTGTGGGTTAGACTGACTTTTAAGAACAGCAATCAGATCCTAAACTAACTGTTCTTTGACCCTCACATACCAGATAAGAATTTGCTGCAATGCTGATTTTACTGCCCTCTTTTTCTTTGTACCTCTGTACACCCAGTTCTCACTGCCCAGTGTGCACATCCAAGTTAAGTCCAGTGTGCACATCAAGTCTACTGAAGCAATAATGACAAGAAATTACATGGCAATATCAAGCATTCAGAAATGTTATTATTTAACCATTGGTTGCCTATTTACTGCTTACTAAATTATTTCTTATTTTCAAACTAAATATTTGTATTAGTTATTTCATGTTGTTTCCCCTGAAGCCAAATGTACTGATTTATGAGGAAGCATGGTTTTCCATTTTCTGATAGAGCCTTGAAATCAATATCTCATCAGGATACTACCAAAGACTTATGTAACACACAGCACAGCATTATTAATGAATTACCCTTATCTGATGCTTCAGCCTAAAAAACTTCAACGCCACCAACACTTCCTGTATTTAAAAGAAACAGTGATCACTCACTAAAGTGTTAGCTCCTGTAGTAAGGACTTAGAATTATATATGCTGTGTCCTTTGAAGAGTTTTTTTTTTTTTTTCAGATGTCAGTGCAAGTGACTACTTCATGCTTGGTGCAGCAGTGTTAGTTCTATCCACTCAGTTCCCAAAAACATCAACACACTTCATTGTTTCCACTTCAGCTCTCAAGCAAATGTTATTCATTCCTTTCATCTGTGGACTTATATCTTTTAGAATCCAGTTTTCACTGCATTATGTTATATCTTGCCACATAAACATTTCACTAGAAGTTACTGCATGAAAAGTATAATTTCAGAGACTATTCCTTTTTTTAATTGGTTTGTGAACTGACTAATTCATTGAATGCCAATGACAAATCTGTAAAACTCTATGCAATATACTGTAACTCCAAAGTAAAATTTAACATGGGTCCTGATTATTTTCCCTGTCTCAGTTGCTGAATCAAAATTCAATGGACTGTGACTGACATTCTAAGAGTAGACTCCAAGACACTTAAAAGAGACTATGCCGATTTTTTACACTTTTGAATGAGTCATATTTCAAAGACCATCTTTTTCTGAGGAATGACTTTTTATGTCTGTAACAGCACTGCTATTTCTTCCTTCCAGGTCTTTTTAGACAGAGCAAGCCAATATTATCACATGCAAAAAAATAAATAAATAAAAAATAAGCTGACACGTTTTCAGCTCTGATTCTCAATATTTTCTTGTATGATTTTTTAATTATTCTGTTTTTCATTTTACTTATTTATTTTAGGCACGTAGGTGAAGTGGACATCTGGGGTCCGTTTTCACTTATGACTTATTTACAAAATCATTGAAAGAAAATGAACAAAATACACTAAGTAATATACAAAGAGCAGCACCAGAGGTGTCATATTTTCATGTATGCAGTCATCTATTGTTTTGTACAGAATTATCAAAGTAGTGCTTTTGCCTATAAAGATGAATGTAGTGTCAATACAAACCAGTCTGGTGTACTCTGCTCCAGCACTGGGAGCTCATTTTCCTTGTTTTTGCACTAGAAAGCCTACTGTTACACAGATACCTCTCAACAGTCCAGATTTTTACATAATGTCTACACTTTTACCTTCATATTTGTCATCTGTGCCTCATATTTGTTTTTTTTCTTGCAAGTCATTGAGGAGTGAAGTCACCGAATAATAACACAGTTTGCATTTCAGACTTCGTATCCTTCAGAAAATACATGCTAACACAAATCCTGTTAGTCTAGCAACTTTATAAGGTTATAAGAACAATATTTAAAATCTGCCCCTCTGGGGCATTTGTTCCCCCCTCTCCCATTATTTTAGGATTTGTCCAGGTTTCCTGGGCTAAGAAGTTGAAAGGTATGGCTACACAGTAGTATAGGACTACAAACCACCACCAATATTTGTTGGAGGAGAATATCACATTTTGATCCATTAACATGTTTGTGCCATGTATCAACTAAAAAAATGTATCACCTAGTGATTTATTAGTTGCTTTGCTGGGATGGAGAGAGAGACATTGGGTTAACAAATTCTAAGTGTTTACTGTGTGTTGACCACTTTAATATATGTAATAAACACAGTTCACCTAGTAAGAGCCCGATCCTTTAATGGAAAGTACAAATAATTAACATGAGCGCTTTCGTCTGCAAAAGTACAAACTTCATCAGATAAAATCCCACTAGTACTGACATACTTTATATAGAAAATAATTAACCAGTGAGGTTTTGCACTCAATGAATCAATAAATCAATTAAAATCTTAAAATCTTAAAAAGACAAGGAGCTTGAATAGCTTTTTAATACATCAAACCTGAAAGCCTAAAGAGGCTGGAATGCACCTAGTTAAAAAACTTTAGTAAACATTTTAATTAAAAATGCTATAGTTGAAAAGATGTGTGTATAAGTTATGTAAATGTATGAAAATATATAGACTATGTGAATAAATTATATGTTTTCATGTTTTTATATTTTTGAAAAGAAACTCAAACTTTTTCAAACTATATTGGCCTTTCCTACTAAAATAGCTTTGATATTAATATATTCATTTAAACCCGGAAAGATATTAGATTTTAATCTTAGTTGCCATCTTATTTCTTTCTGCAACAAAATGTTTTTCGGGTCTCCCCCTCTGATTTCCACATCAACAATGTCAATAATTCCAAATTTAAACGATGGAGAAAACTGACAAATAGTGGTGTGTTTGTATAGGGCACTTGTTTCCTTTTTCATTTTTATGTCATTTCTGTGTTCATAAATCCTTTCTTTCAAATGACGTTCCGTTTTGCCCATGTAGAAACATGAGCAATGGCAACAAGTTGCCAAATACACCACCATGGAGGTATAACAATTACCCCTGCAAAATTTTACTACACTGTTCAAACCATTGTTCAAGATAATACTGTTTGAAGTGTTGATGAAAGAACATTGGGCACATCTGCCACATGGGTGAGTACCCCTAGTGTTCCTGAAGGAGTGATCTCTTCCTTCCAATGTTCTCTTGAAATTATTGCCCACTCAGTGAATAAAAGTAGGTTTGTTACCAATAATGTCCATTAATTCAGTATTGGTCTTGAGTATAGACCAATTTTCATGTAAAATCCTCTTAAAAATCAAAGAAAAGTTGTTGTGTTGAATAGAACAGGATCCCGAAAATTCTTTAGATCTACCTTCTAATATGTCCATGTTCAAAATGGGATGCCCGAGTAAAGGTTTAAAATGTGTACCCCATCCCTGATAGACCTCCGTCAATATCTTGGCCACTAAATCACTGGGATAACCCCTTTTACAAAACATTTTACCCAAGTTAATAAATTTTTGTGTAAGATCGTCAAAATTAGATGTCATCCTTGCCACTCTGACAGCTTGACCTTTTATAATACTTTTTTTCTGAAAGTAAGGGTGTTGGCTGTCAAAGTGGAGATAACTATTACACCAAGTTGGTTTTCTGTACACTTGAGATTTGAAGCCACTAGGAGTTTTTGTGAGTGTAATATCTAAGTAATTAATAGATTCCCTGTTGGCTTGATAAGTAAAGGACAAAACGGAGGTAGATTTGTTGATATAAGACATAAATTGATCCAGCTCTTCCTGTGTCCCTTCCCAAATAACAAAAATGTCATCCAGGAATCTGAAGTAAGCTTTGATTTTAACAAAGAATGCACTCTCAAAAATGTGTAGAGTTTCCCATTCTAATAATACCAAATTGGCGTAAATGGGGGCGCAAGCCGCCCCCATAGCTACACCACTTGTTTGTAAAAGACACCTTCGAAATTAATGAAATTGATGTCCAAAACAGTTTCCATTAGTTCTAATAATAAACATTTCCTGTCCAGTGTTAATTCTGAATACTTGTGAATGCTTGCCTCAAAAAATTCAAAACCATCCTTCCTTGGGATACAAGAAAATAAGTCTTTCACATCGATGGTGATAAAAAGACTGTCTTTGGTCCATAACTCATTATTAATTCTTCCCAAAAAATCCCATGAATCCTTAATAAGATGTTTATGTTGATTAGCATTATTTTTGAAATTTTGATCAATAAATACTGCTAAAGGATGGGTTTTTGATCCACGGGCGGAAACTATAGGTCTAAATGGAGGTTGATCAATGTTCTTGTGAATTTTTGGTATCCCAAAGAAACCAGGAATGGTGGGATGGAGTTGTCGAAGAAAATTATAAGTAGTCTGGTTGATACGCTGTTCAACTAGATATTCTTCGAGAAGAGAGTCTATTCTGTTGTAAGCAGTCTGAATCTCATTATGAGAAACCAGACAATTTTTTTTTCATTTACGCCAATTTGGTATTATTAGAATGGGAAACTCTACACATTTTTGAGAGTGCATTCTTTGTTAAAATCAAAGCTTACTTCAGATTCCTGGATGACGTTTTTGTTATTTGGGAAGGGACTCAGGAAGAGCTGGATCAATTTATGTCTTATATCAACAAATCTACCTCCTTTTTGTCCTTTACTTATCAAGCCAACAGGGAATCTATTAATTACTTAGATATTACACTCACAAAAACTCCTAGTGGCTTCAAATCTCAAGTGTACAGAAAACCAACTTGGTGTAATAGTTATCTCCACTTTGACAGCCAACACCCTTACTTTCAGAAAAAAAGTATTATAAAAGGTCAAGCTGTCAGAGTGGCAAGGATGACATCTAATTTTGACGATCTTACACAAGAATTTATTAACTTGGGTAAAATGTTTTGTAAAAGGGGTTATCCCAGTGATTTAGTGGCCAAGATATTGACGGAGGTCTATCAGGGATGGGGTACACGTTTTAAACCTTTACTCAGGCATCCCATTTTGAACATGGACATATTAGAAGGTAGATCTAAAGAATTTTTCGGGATCCTGTTCTATTCAACACAACTTTTCTTTGATTTTTAAGAGGATTTTACATGAAAATTGGTCTATACTCAAGACCAATACTGAATTAATGGACATTATTGGTAACAAACCTACTTTTATTCACCGAGTGGGCAATAATTTCAAGAGAACATTGGAAGGAAGAGATCACTCCTTCAGGAACACTAGGGGTACTCACTCATGTGGCAGATGTGCCCAATGTTCTTTCATCAACACTTCAAACAGTATTATCTTGAACAATGGTTTGAACAGTGTAGTAAAATTTTGCAGGGGTAATTGTTATACCTCCATGGTGGTGTATTTGGCAACTTGTTGTCATTGCTCATGTTTCTATGTGGGCAAAATGGAACGTCATTTGAAAGAAAGGATTTATGAACACAGAAATGACATAAAAATTAAAAAGGAAACAAGTGCCCTATACAAACACACCACTATTTGTCAGTTTTCTCCATCGTTTAAATTTGGAATTATTGACATTGTTGATGTGGAAATCAGAGGGGGAGACCCTAAAAACATTTTGTTGCAGAAAGAAATAAGATGGCAACTAAGATTAAAATCTAATATATTTCCCGGTTTAAATTAATATATTAATATCAAAGCTATTTTAGTAGGAAAGGCCAATATAGTTTGAAAAAGTTTGAGTTTCTTTTCAAAAATATAAAAATATAAAAACATGAAAACATATAATTTATTCACATAGTCTATATATTTTCATACATTTACATAACTTATACACACATCTTTTCAACTATAGCATTTTTAATTAAAATGTTTACTAAAGTTTTTTAACTATGTGCATTCCAGCCTCTTTAGGCTTTCAGGTTTGATGTATTAAAAAGCTATTCAAGCACCTTGTCTTTTTAAGATTTTAAGATTTTAATTGATTTATTGATTCATTGAATGCAAAACCTCACTGGTTAATTATTTTCTATATAAAGTATGTCAGTACTAGTGGGATTTTATCTGATGAAGTTTGTACTTTTGCAGATGAAAGCGCTCATGTTAATTATTTGTACTTTCCATTAAAGGATCGGGCTCTTACTAGGTGAAATGTGTTTATTACTAGTTTTAGATTTTTTCTCTGCTTTGTGGCGTTCACTTTAATATATGCCTTTGGCCTAGGTAGTTTCATCTTCCATGTACCATCTATGGATCTGAAATGGATTATATAGATATCTGTCAAGAGCTACTGCAATACTGGGGGTGTGGCCAAGACATCAGAGTGAGAGCAGCAGTTTTTTAACGCTCTGTCTATAAGTTTTATTTCTGACAGGATTTAGTCGGAAATTTTCGAAATAGGTTGGAACAATCTACTTATAAATATTCTCGTCACTGCTATGGATTAATAGCTGAAGAAAAAATAAAAATTGTCAGTGATTTTTCTCACAAAAGTGTCAGAATTTCAGCAGCTGTATACAGGCTACTAGAGACATGAGTCATTCAAAGTCATCAGCTCAAGACAGCTTTATGAAAAAAGAATTACAGACCATAATTACAAGTATACACAACCGTTCCACTAAAATGGACAATTTAGAAAACATTATAGAAAATATGAAAAAAGAAAGTAAAAAACAAATTGAAGATTTAAAGGAGATAATTTCAAAGCACTCAGATCATATAGCAAACATAGAAGAATCTGTAAATAAAATAGATGGAAGACAGATGGAGAATGACAGTCAAATAAATTTCTTATTGAAGCAAAATAACTCATTAATTGAAAAAGTGGAAGATTTAGAGTCAAGAAGAAATAACATTAGAATTTATGGAGTTCCTGAAAAGAAAGAAGGAAATAATATGATTATTTTCTTGAATAATTGGCTGCCCACAGTATTAAATCTTCCAGAGCCACTATCTTTTGGAATTGAAAGGGCTCACAGGTCTTTATCACATCCTTCTGCATTAAAAAACCCAACCTCAGCAAGATCCATCATAGTTAAGTTTTTGTCAACACAGGATAAAGATCTGGTGTTAAAGACTGGTTGGTTAAAACGTCCCATTCAAGAAAATGGAAGAATCATTAGATTTGATAATGACTATATATCTGTAACAATCGCAAAGAGAAAAGTATGTGTTCCCCTCATTAAAGACCTCAAGAAAGCTAAAATAAAAGCCCAAATACTTTTCCCTGCTAGAATAAAAATCACATTCCTAGATGGTCAGAAAACATTTAATAATATTGAAGAAGCAACAGAATTTGTCAAAAGACATAACTTACTAGATAAAATTGAAGATATTGAGCTTTCTACACCAAGCCTAAAGAGACAAAGTACTAATGGCAAAGCAATAAATGACAAAACCCAAAAAAAACTCAAAGATAATTAAGACATAAATCTCTAATTTCCAATGGCTATAATTCCTTAAGAATAAGACCAATACAGCAAACTATGAGGTAAGACCTCATAATAAATATATATAGATATATAAGTTTAATTCTTCTTTCTTCATCTTACTATAATAATTCTTATTATTAAATACACATGCTTATCATCTTTCATCTTTTTCTTTCTTTGTTATGGATTTCTCATCCCTTATATATGTCACAGTATGATTGATTAAGTATGAATGATTGAACAAATATACAAGATATTGTTATGAATGTACAGGATTGTGAATTAATATTTATTTTAAATTAACTAAGTGTTAACTATAGTTAGCATAATGTGTAAACATTTTGCTTAAATGCAGTTTGCTTTGCATTTGTGGAACACCAAACAAATAGAAATAGAATTGCGGTAGGTTGGGAGATGGAAGGGAGACCTCAGGCATATACACAATCTGCTAAGGAGACTTTCACTGGCGTTTGAATGATTAAAGCGAGGCATCTTATGTTTCCATTTTCCTTTCTTTATCTTATTAAATAGAATGTGATAAATACTCTTTTGGGGTGGGAGAGATCTTTTTGGAGAAGTAAAGAGTTTGAATGCATTGTTGACAACAACAGTTAAAAAAAAAACAGTATTAACCTGTTTAACTTGTTTTTTTTGCATGTACTGTCTCCTGTTTCACAAACCATGAGCGTACGAAAGTAAGAATAATATAAGAAAAATGCTCTGCATACCTTGTGGATACAGTTGGTGTTTAAATTTGTAAAGCTTCATAAGAACCAAAGCTCGAGCGATACATAGATCCACAGCTCTTTGGGACTGACACATAACTGTGGGAACTTGAAGTTATGATGTATTTGACCTCTGAACCTGTGTTGCACATAAGAAATCAACTGTGGCAGAAAAAAATGAAGCAAGGACGTTTTGCAGTTGGGACGGTTCAAATAATGTCTTAAAGCAATTAAGTGAGTGAACTCAAACAAAACAAAATTATATTTGATGCTTCTGATGTTCGGGAGGCACTAATGCTAACGTGCACAGGGAGTGGATGCAGTCACAGGCTTTGAGCTAACAATTATTTGAGAACTTTGAAACTTAACTGCTAGTCATTGCTTACTGATATTAGTTTGCATTGTTTTGCCAGAAACCCATAGATAGCGTGGGGAACATACCCAAGGTATGAGGGGAAATTTGGTTAATTATGTGAAAAAGAATACAGTTTATAGGTGAGGAGGAAAATGTACATGATGAGGAATTAACAACTCTGCATCTACAGTATAGATGCTTCAGTTACAGTACAGTCCTTTATTAGGTACTTAAGTAAAGTAACTGCATCTGGCTAAAGAGAGGGATGGAATGCAAAGGTATAGAGTGTTTTTTGCGCATTCCATGTAGCTTTTAAAGAAGTGTATCACTGATACATGTTAACAAACAGTGGTAAATACTGGCACCTGTCCTACAAACATTTAAAGGTTCTAGTTAAAAAAAAAACACTGAAAACGAAGATGACATTGTTATCTCTCTCTCTATTTTAAGCTCATGGAAGCAAATCCGAAGCGTTCCCCCCACAAGGGCTGCATACCCTACCCCCAAAAGTCTCATCCTAACCATGCTTTAATTAAACCATAGTTATTACACTAAAATATTTGCACTAAATATTTCTGATAACACATATCACTGCCTCCCATTACTTAACTTCACACATTTTCACAAAACATTGTTAAACATTGGCAAAAAATATGCACTCTTAGGGTATTTACACTCTCTAATTTCTCATGGGGCTTGTGGCTGTACTGATTTTCATAAAAACAATAATTGTGTTTCATTGCATGTGAGTGCTGGTGCATTAAGAGTGTTATTCCAATAGCGGGACAATACTTTTTGTTTTAATGGATAACCCATATATGGACAGTCTGAAAGTATAGAAGACAATGGTGAAACAAAGACGTTTTTATAGTCGAGGCAGTTCTAAAAATGCCTTTAAGTAATACAAAGCATAAATGTACGAACTGAATAACAAAACGAAATACTGTTTAATGGTTAACATATATATGGCTACTCTGAAAGCAGCAAAGTTTTGTATTATCTGAATATCGTATTAAAATGTCACTATATAATTAATGACCAGCACAAGCAAAGCTGATATGTGCTCTTTCCAAATAACAGTGGTATTGATAAGGGTGAAGACTTGGAATGAATACTCCCCTGAAATCCAAATGTAAGAAAGTAGTAATAAATAATATATTGAAGAAATAAGAGGGGCATGAATGAGGGGGAGAAGGGAGATAGAAAGAGAAATTGCTATAGTTAGTACTAAATAAATAAAACTATTGCAGTTACTTTTAATGTAAATATAGGGTAGAACTTAAATTATCTGATACAAATACAGTCAGATGCAATCTATCAGTTATATTATAAATATAGCATAATGAGTAGGTATTTTTTGTTACTATAAACAATTAAAAGTAATTGTAATGTACATGGACATATAAAGTAATTAATATAATCCAATATAAATCTGCATTATATACACAAATGAAGAGGGAGATTGATGTTTAAATGAAAGGAAAGGATGATTGTCACAAACTAATAAGCTTGAAGCACACATAATATAATAGCGTAAGTCACATGATTAAAGTTGCACATTCTTTAGATAATACATATATATATATATATATATATATATATATATATAGTTCACAAATAAAATGTGGAGAAGGAACAGATGGGAGAGAGATGAGAGATAAAGGAAGAATGAATATTGTACCAATGTTTTAACTACTAATAAAAATGTTTATATAATATGTAACATCAATTTAAATCATATACTAGAATTGGGCATATATTCCTTACCCATAATTTAGTTAGTGCTAGAAAGATATCATCTTTCTTAATAAAAGTCTCTAGTTTTTACATTGTTTTTTTGAAGTTAAACTCACATATGTCAGATTATGAGAACATAATCATATTATTTTTAACACAGAGAAGTATACCAAGCATGGGCAATTGTCTCATGGTTATTTCTTATTTGCAATTAAATAATATATTTCACTAGATGTCTTGAGATGTTTACGTATTTTAGTAATCAAGTACAGTGTTGTAGAAATATTGAATAAGATTAACTGTATACTTAATTAATAGATGGCAGAAGCAGCTATATAAAGGTTGATTGGAAGTAGGATTGTTAGAGATGGTGGCTAGGATGATGTGTTCATCAAGCCAGGGATTTAAATATCCATGTTTAGTTTTGTATATAGTTATGTATGTTGTGTTATTTCTATTCATTTTTAACTACCTGCTCATAACTAAATCTAATACATATATCTGTATCATTCAAAATGTTCTCTTATAAATATACGTCTTTAAATGTCAACAGCCTTAACAATGCTATCAAAAGAGGAAGTATAGTTAAATATTTTAAATTGAATAAAGTAGATATAGGCTTCTTACAAGAAACTCATATAATTAGTAGAGACCTAGATAGAATGTCCTTTAATGGCTACACGGTCCTTGTGGAATCTCATTACCAGACCAAGAGAAGAGGCACAATGATACTATGGAAAAAAACATTACCAATGCCTAAAGTCATTGATACATACTCAGACAAGAATGGCATGTTACGTCTGGTAGTTTTAGAGATAAATAAATGATATGTAACTTTGGTAAATTCATACTGGATACCTAGTATTAGAGCAGTAACAGCGTATAAGCATCTATAGTTAATAATTACTAAATCCAAAGGAGAAATAATACATGAAGAAGATTTTAACTGCCTTCTCACAGAAAAAGACACCACTAAAGATGATGAATTTAGAATATCCTCTGCAGCCAAAAAAATTTAAAAACTTTATTAACATATTATGTCTTAGGGACATATATGATTTAAAAGAAGTACACTTGTTAAAATATGCCCATTATTAATATAGGTATGGTACACAAACAATAATTGATAAAGTACTAGTTACTAATAACATGTTTTCTAAGATCTAAGAAGTTCTAATTAGTTCCTGCCCACTTTCAGATCATAATGCCGTATTGTTCAAGGTTAATATCACGCCTAAAGACCTAATAACATGACAAAGACTACCTGTTTACATCACTACACTTAATGGATTCAAAGAGTGGCTTCTTAGTGAGATAAAATCATTCCTAGACATAAATAATAATAATGAGACTTTGAAGACTATACTTTGGGATTCCCTAAAATCTTATTTATACGGTAAGATCAAAAATTGGTATCTAAATAAAAGGAAACAATGGGAAAATTAATTAACACAAATACAATCAAAAATAGACACAATAAGAAAAAATTTAAATACCAAAGGCATAAAAACTAATTCTGAACTAAAAATACTAAGTGCAAAGTATGCAGAAATTGTAAATCATAAAGTGGCAATAAATCTAGAAAAGTTTAAAATTCAGTCCTATACAGGGAATCCCAAAAACCTACATAGGCTGGCAGTAAAAGCAAATAATTTAGTAAGTATTAACCACATAAAAGAAATTACAGATAATACAGGAACCAAATTAAGACTTTTAACATAACATAAAGACATTTTGGAGGTTTTCAGAGCGCATTATGAAAAGGTAAATAACACAAATATAGATCCTGATAACAATGTACTTAAAAGTAATTTTTTGAATGAAAATATTAATAAAAGAGTAACAAAGGAACAAAACGCCAATTTGCTCAAACCAATATCATTAAAAGAAATTAAAGAATGCATTCACAATCTTAAAAACAACAAGACTCCAGGACTAGATGGAGTTATAGGGGAAATATATAAATTATTTCCAGAGGACACCTTAAAAAAATTCTAGAGGCAGCTTTTGAGGAATTCAGAAAAAAAAATATTTCCTTCATGGAAGTATGCTATAATATCTCCCATTCTAAAGCAAGATAAAGACCTTAAATTAGTAACATAATATCGACCTATATTTTTGCTAAATATAGATTATAAAATGTTTACCTCAATATTGCAAAAAGACTGACTCAATTTATCTCTAAAATAATAGCAGATGATCAAACAGGTTTAATTTTGAATAGGAAAGTTCAAGACAATGTCATCAGACTTCTAACTTTAATAGATGTTGCAAATAAAAGGAAAAAAAGAACTGTCAATTATTAGTCTAGATATAGAGAAGGCATTTGATTTCTTTTCTTGGTCATACTTATTTAAAGTTCTAGAAACATTTAATTTCACTACAGATTTCATAAAATTAATAAATAGCTTAAACAAAAAATCCTTATCTTATATTAAAATCGGGGCATTTTTATCTAAAAAAATTCAAATACTAAAAGGAACTAAGCAAGGTTGCCCTTTGTCATCTCTGTTATTTGCATTGTCAGTGGAACCATTTGCAAATTACATAAGAAATAATAATAACATAAATAGTGTTATTGTTAATTCAAATTACGCCTCCAAAATACAATTATTTGTAAATGATATTGTATTAACTATAGGAAATCTGGATTCCTCAATAAGATACATTACAGAAGCTATAGGGCAATTTGAAAAAATTTCAGATCTAAAATTTAACAACAATAAAACTGAAACATTGTTAGTGAATAAAAAAGTAAATATAGAATGGAGAAAGCACAGCAATTTTAGTTGGGAAAATAACTCTGTTAAATATCGAGGAATACACATAAAACCAAGTTGGAAAGAAATCATAGAAGTAAATTATAGAAATTTATTATATACAATTAAAGATTTTGTAAATAAATGGAATAAAATGTTCTTTACTTTTGAAGAAAAATTAACATTAATAAAAATGTGCATTCTTCCAAAATTTCTGTTTCTTATTCATACCATAATTATCAGCCCTCCAAAAAAAAAAAATAAATAAATAATAAAACAGCTCAATTCACTTCTAATTAATTTTTTATGGTCTCCACAAAAACTGAGAATAAGATATGATTGGCACAATAGAGAATGGAAAAAAAGGTGGAATTGAATTCCCAAATTTAGAACTCTATACTGAATCAGTTACGATTCATATCATAAAGCAAGTGGTTAAGCAGCAAATATACATCAAACTGGAAAAAAGTTACACATGAATATTTTATTATTCAATGCAGATGAAGTAATAAGCAATGATATATTTACTGAAAATAATAAAATATTTTTAGTAGTAAAAGACTTAGTATATAAAGAAAATAAACATGAGAAACTACCACATTGTATTATTTATATACTAAACAATTTTAGGAAAATTATAAACATAAATTATATAGCAAGACATTTGTCAATATTAATGTTTCCAATAGCACTCACAAAGAATTGTCTAGATTATTTTAATATGAAGAAAATAATGGAAATGAAAGGCAATGGATTACATTATTGGCATCAGTTCCTAGGTACAAATAAAATCCATGGTACAATAAGTCTTATAGCCAGGTACAACATAAATCAAGATAATTGGTTAAATATTCAGATCTGCAGAGAACATCTAATAAATGAATTTAAAAGGAACCAAGTAACCAACATTTTATTGCAGCCTAAAATAATCTCTCTTTTATGTGAATTAAATTCAGCACACTATAACATGGGATTTTTGTTATCTTAGATATACAAGACATTAAGAGCAGACTTAAAACAACCTGAAGATTCTTTATGGAGCTGTACAGAGAATACAAATAAATACATTATCAATACTCAGGTCAATCAAGCACACATCATCATCTCCATATTGGAAAAAATTTACATGGAAATTTATACATAGGAGTTGCTTCACTCCACAGAAAATAGCTATAATATCAAATAAAACTAGTCAAAACTGTTCGAGATGTGATGAGAGCCTATGTGCAGATTAGATACACATGTTCCTAGAATACAGAATGGTTACCCCTTTCTGGCAGGAATTTAGAGACGTTACAAAGGCATTGTGGACAGATAGTGCATAATAACAGATGCACTATTATTGTTCAATGCCCCAATACCAGATTATATACCAAAAACACAAGTGCATCTTCTTTGGTCTCTTCTGGCAATAGCAAGGAAAAACATCACTTCAAACTGGAAAAGCAAAACAATTTATATCTTTTACTGAATTTACATTATTGGCCAAGACTATATGTAATAGAGAACTTTTAACTCTTGCTTCAAGAAGAACAAGAATAACACATAAGAAATTATCCTGGATGACGCTTAAAAAATTACTAGATAAAATGTAACCATTCAAAGTAAAGTAGATTAATGTTATGGGCATTGTATATAGTTTTGTTATTTATTGTTATGTTTATATATAATTGTATGTATAATGTAGGAATCTCATGATCTTATGAAAATTAATTAAAAAAAGTTTAATAAAAAAAAAAAAGCTACTGCAATATTAGAGTGTTAGACAATGCCAGTTCATGCATACTATGTCTACATAATATCTTTCATTTCCTGCTCTATTAATATAAGCAAAGAGCTGACAGATTCTTCATTTTAGTTTTCTGTCTCTTTTCCTTAAATATTTCCTCATGTGTATGTTTTCAGAATTATTTAGTAATTATTCACTTAAAATGCCACAAACTGACTGAATAACCTGAAATGTAAAAAGAAGATTTAGTGTCAATTACACTGAAGCTATACTGGCAGTAGCATAAGTCAGAGTTGTACTGTGATGATAACTAATGGGGAAAGGGTACCTGGTTCAATGGAGTGTACTCTTACTTTGTATATTTCTTAATGTCTTATCTGAAAATAAGCATTTATACAAGTGTGTTGTCATTATGAAGTTATTAAATTGGTAGAAGGGAGACACAGACATGTGACCCTGATTAAGATAGTAGTGGAGAAGCTGCATGGGTTGTGGTATTGTATATGCTCACCTTGGTGCAAATACATGCATGTACAGAGTTTACTGATGTATGGGTGGGATTGCAGTGCTTTTCAGGAAAGACAGAAAAAGGAAGTGGGAGTAGAGTGCCTAAGGAACACAGTACAAGTTAGAAATGAATAAGAGTTCTTTGTGCTCTGTTTTGCTATGGTGCACAGCAATGGAAAAGCTTCAGATGTGATTCCTATTATAAAGAAGCTTGTAGCTATTGTAGAAAACCAGCTGAGTTGGGCAACTGACTCATCATTCACTTTATCCAGTATCTTTATGTTTTTGATTTCCACTCTGATTATTTGAGTTAAATCCAGAAAAAGCTCTAACGAGGTAATTATAACTATCTAAAGCATTGTCTAAATGAAAACTTCCAGAAAATGCAGGAGGGATAGCCTCACAACCCCCTCCCCCAATACTTATACTAACTCTATGGTCACAGTGCAGTAAAGCAAAAACAAAAACAGGGAACAACTGATAACGCTGTTATAACAACAGTGCAAGCAATGTTTTTGTAATGAGGAAATGCAATCAGTGAGTGGTAACTCACCCAGTTTTGGTTGTTTAGTTCATCCTCATCCAATTTACACTCAGTCATTAATAAGGATGACACTGTACTTATATGAATGAATGGGTCACAACTCAGTCATTGATAAGGATGACACTGTACTCACCATATGAATGAATGGGTCACAAAAAATCTAATATTTCAAGCATGCAAACCAGTCATTCAAGTAAAACCTGTTATTTTTTATTAATGTAAGTTCATAACATTGTACTGTCTCTTAAGCAGTAGCCAAAATTTGTTCTATTTTGTGTTTGCTTATTTTTGTTTGTTTTACTAATACCTTTACTTGATAATTTTATAGCTATGTTTTCATACTACATCCTTTTCCATCATGTCCCAGGCAGTAAGGGTGAATCAAAGAGATAAATATACTGGGTTGAGAGTAAATAATATCAAGCACATGGACATTCCATTCATGGTCCACAGCCAATGCCTGCTGTGGCACCATAAGACATAAACACAAGTTAAGAAAAGCAGGAATGGAAATGTGACAGATGAGAGCATTGTTCACCATAAAGTGATGTACCAAAGATGAGCATCATCCCCTTACTAGACTTGTTTTGACTGTTACATGATACATGAATCCACACAATATTAGCAATGGAATTATCATTTGATCACACTGTTGCTGCATAATACATGAAGATACGTGCTACTGTAGCCTTACCTTTTCCAGGACATTCATTACATTTTGCCTTTTTTCTGGGGATTGTGGGGGCTGCTGACCACTGTCAAGGAAGTGAACTTCTCATGTCATCATGTCAACAGTGACAGTAACATATCTGTTAACATTCAAACTCGCTGTGGTCCATCCAAGATGCTTATACCATATCCTTCCAAACAAACAAAAAACAAAAAAGTTAGGGACAATTAAGCAGCAACCTGCAGTTTGGTGGGATAATGCATGGTTGAATAACAGCTAATAAGGTTGACCACAAGATGAAACCTGAGTGATTAGACAAAGCCACTTCTGGGTAAAACTGAATTAACCAAACTGAAACGTGAATTTCATGCTAACATGCTATTATACACTAACAATATTAAAAGAAGAAAAAGAAGAGAAAGAAAAGAAAGGACTTCCCTTTTGCAAGTACTGCCATTGTATAGTGGAAATTAAATGCTCTTCAGAGTCCTCTTTATGGTCTGCCTATCCAGGCCAGTTCCATAAGGGTCTATATTAGATAATCAAACATTTGAAAGTTTCACTGTCATATGATTGTCACCACATGATCAAACTTTTAAAAGTTCGAATAGCTAATACAAAGTAATAAACTACACAAAACACCTACCTGAACGTTTTAAGCCCATACACCCTGCTCCTTAAATATACCAACTCCATGATCGCACTACAGTGCAGAAAAGGGAAATCTTCCCATTCCGTGCTGTACAGAGATCTCCTTTACAATGTTCGAACATTCAAATATCCGATCATATTGTGTTGACCATAGGACACTCAGAAGTTTGAATGTTCGAATATTCAATATAGACCCGCTCCATAATATACTACACATGTGCATCCATGTGAAAATGAATGCTTCTCTTAGAGAAGTCACGCAGCAGATGACACTTGTTTCATGCTATTTGGAATTTACTGTTATTTGCATCGGCTGGTCATATTTACCCTCATTTTAGGTATCATACATGTTTACAACACCACAAATACAGAAAAGAAAAATACTATGGCCACAAAAGCAAAATGAAAAAATATTTACTTTGTGATATGAAGGACAGAGTAACAAAATAAGCAAATTATAAGACTTAGGAATCTGTATTTTAGGAATGATTCTGTTCCTACCAAAATTGCATTCCGTAACTACTGCCAAATTTTATCAAGAGTACACTGCTTGTTATGTTCAGCCTTTATACACATTTTAAAATATTTTCTTCCTTCACAGACTAATGCTCATTGGGTATCACAGCAAGTAAGAACACAACTGGGCTGAGTACATACATTTTGTTGTGACCTTTTAAGGTCAGTTCATGTTGAAAATGAACAAAGTAATCAATAAGTTAAGTTGTTTTAAAAAGATATAAATTCACAAATAATTATCAGAATTTTAGATACTGCCACTAATGATCTTGATTATGCAATACCTACAAGTAATAAGCAAACAAACTGTGTGCTAATTCCATGCATAAAAATGATGCTGTCATATCATAGATGTCACTCAGTTAAGGAAATAAGTCATCATTCTACGGATATGAGTTAATTCAGTTGGGAAGTTGTACAAGTCTGGTAAGAATGATGAAACTGCATTAACTCAACTCATTTTAGTGGACTTCATTTACAAAGTAAACATCTGAAGAAGTATGAAGCACAGCACATTATAAAAATAATACAGATTCCTAACCACAGTACTTTTTCTCAAGACAGAGTTTTAATCATGCTATTATGCATGTATTTCCCAACTATGAATACATTTGCAAGTTGTAGTGGACTTTGTTAGAATGGAGAAAAAAAAACAAGGGTTGATTCCTTCTTCCTGTCTTTATCATAAGCTTTACATCTTCAACAATCCATGTTTTCTTTCTTAAATATTTTAACAAATTTATGGGGAGCAATGGATTAAGTAAAACTATGTAGAAATGTCAACGTACTGATTTTTCATTTTTTTTTTTGCACAACTTATTTAGTACTTTTCTGAAAAGTATAGACCATTTATGTGATGGACAAAATTCAACTATTATTTGTGTATGTTCATTTGGAGAAACAGTATCAATTTCTATAATTTGCAGAAGTGAGATTTGGATACATGCATTTTTGTTTGAAAGTTAGAATTAAAACAATCCAAGATAGGTAGACATAACACTTTTTTCTAGATGAATCATATTTTTATGTTAATAATAATATAATCTGTCTGACACTTCTAATAATTAACTGACCTTTAAGGTCTGAGTTATAAATATGTGTTAAAAATCACTTCAAAATAGTGTAGTTCTTGAGATAATTAAACCATTTTCTCAAATTACTTTCTTTTAAACTTTGCATTTTGGTAAAGTTAGAAGTTCCAGAAAAGTCTACAGCATAGGAGATTAGGAAAAAAATTTAAAATATACATTTTTTTTTTTTTTTTTTTTTTAGCAAGACTGTTTATACATGCAATCACTGAAATACTTTGCTGTTTTATCTGTCTGGGACAATGGTATACAAGAATAAATTATTATTTATCATCCAAAGCGCTTATTTAAAATGTCTATAGCTTGAGATCAACGTCTAAGATTTAATTTCCATTTGCTTTGTTATTTTATTCCATTTGACTCTACAGAGTGAATCTGTCTAGCAAAAAATGTTTCAATATCAGGAAGGGTAATTCCTTCTTAATCACACAGTTTAATATAATGATTAAATCTAGTTACAAGCATGTTAGGGTACCAACCAAAGTTAATAAAGAGAATATTTATGTCTCTTGTTAGCTCCTTGTTTGGAATTAGTGGAGGCATTTAACTAGGCACAGAGTCTTTTGGAGTAAAATTATATTGTCCTGATCCCCTTAAATAAAACACACCACAACAAAATGACATTTGATGATCTTTATTAAACTTCCATTAACATAACTTTATTGAACATTTTCAGTTTGTTAATCACAACATGAACATCCCTGTAACCATTCAACAGGGCAATGTATGCCTGCACAGCCTGCCCAAATAAGCAGCATCACCACCACCATTCACTTATTCTTACGTATTCTTATTTATCAAAGCAGCACCATACTTCTCACTTTTATCTCCCACACTTCTTGCATCAAATACCCAACAATGTTGGGGAAACAGAAGAGGGACAAGCCTGCCTCTCTTCTCTGCCTAAGCACCCAAACTGCAAAGGCAAATCCAAATCCACAATATCCTCAAAAAGAGGGAGGGAGGGTGGGTAGCAAGTTCACACTTAAATCTGATCCATTCCCAACTACACTCACATAAAATCCTTTACGCCTCTCTCACACCTACCTCACTTCCTCCCAACTCTCTCACCTGTTACATTAAGCATTCATTGAGCACAGTTCTACCTAACCTCATTTCTCTTCATCCTAGCCTTAACATCACCCCCCTTTACCCTACCCTAACCCCATTCTTATCATCTCAGCATAACCCCCTAAACACTGAAGCTCTCCCTGGACAAATTGACTTGTACCCAAACCTCATTTAAAGTTAATCTATGCGCAAACATAAAGAGTGATTTATTACACTTTTTAATTGTTGATTCCAAGTACACGAGGTGCTGTAATTTATATAGAGTTGTCAAAATGTTTTAATGTTTGCATTATCTTAGTTAATAATCATATGAGAGTTTTAGAGCTGGACCAATATTATGATTAGCATAAGAGCCGTTTTCTTGGTAATTAAATTCTATTTGCCACTCAAAACTACCACACTAAAGTATGGCATACTTAGCAAAGCCCAGCATTATCTGTAGGTCACAACAAAGTATAATAGCAGCGCCCTGAACATATAGTGATATTATACTAATATGCATTTATCAATGCTAATACAGTTCTATAATTGTGTAACCCAGAAAATAAGGAATGATGCACATAAAGCACAGCTCCAGCTAAATTTTAACAGGTTAGATAACATTGGAACAAGTCATATGGCAGTAAAAAGAATAAATATTGGCAAGTAAAAAGCATACGAGATCGAACCTATGTAAAAGGAAGTATCTGTGAAATTTGTATACTGACTTGGGTCTGTAGTTTTCATTGTCTATATAATAAGATATCTCAGAAGGTCTGGAAGGCTACGAGCGGAAAACAGAAATATGCATAGAAGGTTCCAGAGGAAATTGAAGAAAAAGACAATCGAAAGGGATTGTAGAAGAAAACCATGAGTTATGCATATCATACAATTTGCTGGTAAGCGTGACAGTGAGAAAGCATCAAAGAAAGTAGTAGTGATGCAATCAGAATGCTGCACCTCCAATAAAAAACTGTTATCCCTTTACAGATGGGGCTGATGATCTGCTAAGACACCATACTGAAGAGCCTGTTCACTTTTGGAGAACATTTTTCAAAAGAACATAAACAGAGTAAGACAATACAAAGCAAAGCAAAGCAATAAGGGTGTGCTTTTTCTTCAGCAGAAAACGTATGAAAAAAGACTACAAGAACTTTATATATATATATATATATATATATATATATATATATATATATATATATATGTATTGCTGAAAATAGAAAGCAGTGATATGTTAGAGATATTTAAATACAAAATCAAATTCAAAGGAAGTCTCTCCAATGAATTAATTTGGATGAGACATCCTAGATTAAACTATAACTTACCATATTGTTTCAGAATGCATGCTGCCAGTCCCAAATTTGCAATTATGTGTTTTGCCTGACCACATACCGAGATTGATAGTAGAAAAGTACTCTTGACTACTAGTCTTCAGCAAACCATTCTTCCTTCTTGTGAAACTCCTCCAGCTAGGCTTTTCCTCTTTGGTCTATTTTATTTTCTCTGTAACTGCAACTCAGCTTCCAGAGTGACTCCTTTAGCTCTTCATATTTTAGTATTTCTGGATAGTTTGCCAGCAGGCCACTGTAAAAGGTTTTAATAATGTCAAGTGACAGTTCCAATCAGATTTAGGTCATGGTCATTCTTAATATTAAGCGAGGTAAGCATCATGTACAAATCAATTAATTTCAAATATTCAAAAGCAGAATATCAACAAAATGAATGGCACCCCAAGGATCAGTAGAGTCCTCGTTTAGCTGTTTGCTATAGTTACTTGACAGCTGCTGATGGTATATATTCTTGCAGTAATGAAGAAATTTATTGGAACTTCATTTCACATATGTTGTTTGCCTTTCGGCTTTTCCCGGTATGCGGTCGCCACAGCTGAACTCCGGTCCGCTAATGATTGGCAGTAGATTTTTACGAAACACCGAGGTGCCAGCTCAATGCTCAACCTTCAATGAAGGCCTGCCCATTTACACAAGCATGTCTTTCGAACGCTACCCAACCGCGGGGAGGACATGCAGACTCCACACAGAAGGCACTCCCAAGCCCATCCGAGAATCGAACCGGAGAACCTCTTGCTGTGAGGTAACAATGCTTCCGCCATACCACCGCAGCATCCATTAATTTACAACATTAAAACAAACCTGCCTCCTTACCCTCACAGACAGATATGCAACTGCCTCATGCTTTAAGCCCCACCCCCCAAACACACTTACTGTAGCAGACACATGGCATTATTTTTAACTAAGTAAGTAGACTTGTGAACTCAAGAATCAGGAAAACAGAGAGCATAATACACTGTAGAAATGTAAGGCTCCCATGTGAAATTCCCCCACAAGAGCACAAATTCACTCACAACTTGAAGTATGAACTTCCAGTTTTCATGTCTAATGGTGATATTAAGCTTTGGGAATTCAATGTGAAACAAATTAGTTTGAAGACTGTTCCCAAAGTATTCAAAAATGCAAGTCAGTAAGTTCACAAATAAAATGAACAGCTGTTTAAAATCTTAGTTCATTGCACCACCTATAAAAAGTGGTGTCTACAGGTTAGTCTCTATATTTCATCTGATTATCAGTTTTAGTGTCAGCAAATTGAATACATTCTTGAGGTTTAGGTTTGCACCTTATTATGAGCTTCATTTTTTTTACTTGCTGCTGTACATATACTGGTTCCCTATCAAGTTTGTGACCAATATCATGTAATAATAGCACATCAATGACCTATATCATGTTCTAATAGCACATCAATGACCTATATCATGTTCTAATAGCACATCAATGACCTATATCATGTTCTAATAGCACATCAATGACCTATATCATGTTCTAATAGCACATCAATGACCTATATCATGTTCTAATAGCACATCAATGACCTATATCATGTTCTAATAGCACATCAATGACCTATATCATGTTCTAATAGCACATCAATGACCTATATCATGTTCTAATAGCACATCAATGACCTATATCATGTTCTAATAGCACATCAATGACCTATATCATGTTCTAATAGCACATCAATGACCTATATCATGTTCTAATAGCACATCAATGACCTATATCATGTTCTAATAGCACATCAATGACCTATATCATGTTCTAATAGCACATCAATGACCAATATCATGTTCTAATAGCACATCAATGACCTATATCATGTTCTAATAGCACATCAATGACCTATATCATGTTCTAATAGCATATCAATGACCTATATCATGTTCTAATAGCATATCAATGACCTATATCATGTTCTAATAGCGACCTATATCATGTTCTAATAGCACATCAATGACCTATATCATGTTCTAATAGCACATCAATGACCTATATCATGTTCTAATAGCACATCAATGACCTATATCATGTTCTAATAGCACATCAATGACCTATATCATGTTCTAATAGCACATCAATGACCTATATCATGTTCTAATAGCACATCAATGACCAATATCATGTTCTAATAGCACATCAATGACCTATATCATGTTCTAATAGCACATCAATGACCTATATCATGTTCTAATAGCACATCAATGACCTATATCATGTTCTAATAGCATATCAATGACCTATATCATGTTCTAATAGCACATCAATGACCTATATCATGTTCTAATAGCACATCAATGACATATATCATGTTCTAATAGCACATCAATGACCTATATCATGTTCTAATAGCACATCAATGACCTATATCATGTTCTAATAGCACATCAATGACCTATATCATGTTCTAATAGCACATCAATGACCTATATCATGTTCTAATAGCACATCAATGACCTATATCATGTTCTAATAGCACATCAATGACCTATATCATGTTCTAATAGCACATCAATGACCTATATCATGTTCTAATAGCACATCAATGACCTATATCATGTTCTAATAGCACATCAATGACCTATATCATGTTCTAATAGCACATCAATGACCTATATCATGTTCTAATAGCACATCAATGACCTATATCATGTTCTAATAGCACATCAAGATGTTCCTTCCTATGTTAAACTAAAATGCAATGGAAAAAATATTTTTTATGAAGTTTCAAAGTGAAATTTTTCTCTAAGCATCACTAACCAAAGAATACATAAGAGTTTACTATTTCCATTTGACTTGTAATGATGTGTCAGCCTAGCAAATATATTTTGACAGGTTTCCCTACAAGTTTTAGTAGTATTTTTTTTTTAATATACAGAATTTCTGATTTGGTCAATTTCTGATAATATAGTGTGATTTTACTTTGACTGCTAAAATGGAAAAGTTTTGGCGAGGGCAATAACATGTATTTGTAAATTTATATATGACATGCTGTAACTAACAACCTGATACATAGAAATACATAAGTTATATTAATTAAGTGTCTTTGAATTTAGCCAGACACCCTTGTGCTTCAAGCAAACCCCCCCCCCCCTCATGTCCTCTGGTGACTGGGAAGTATGATTAAGGCCAAGTGTCTAACTCATTCAAAAAGCTGTGCAGTTATGTGTTAGAATTGTGAAAAGAAATGGAATGAGTATGCACCCTTGTGGGACCCCAGTGTTTAGGGTGATGGTGCTTGAATGATGCTTTCCAGCTCAAACTATTTGTCGCCTGTCAGTTAGGAAGGTGAGGATCCAGTTGCATATTTTGTTTTCTATGCCTAGTTGACTTATTGTAGACAGCAGTTGTTGTGGAATAACCATGTTGAAGGCCAAGCTGAAGTCTATGAACAGCATGTGTATGTAACAGTCCTTATTTTCCAGGTGGCCCAAGGTGTGATTAACTGTTCTATGGCATCTGCAGTAGAATGATTTGGCCTGTATGCAAATTGCAGAGAGTCAAATGTAGCAGGCAAGCAGGATCCTTGACCATTTTTTTTTCCAAAATACTTCATCACTACTGAGGTAAGTGCAATTGGCTGGTAATTATGAATTGTGAGTCCCTACTAGGGAGCACTACTAAGCCATTGTATATAATCACTTTATTTTTATAATTGCTTGCTAACGTCTGTGTAATCTATGTAAGTTTGCCTAGTATCCAGTCGGACTATCCTGGTAAACAAATGTAAAATAAATAAAATAAATAAATTATTTAATGATGCTGAAGATGGTTTCTTGGGCAGAGGGGTGATGTTGGTGGTCATAAAGCATGTGGGTACTTTTTTCTGGCTGAGAGATATATTGAAAATGTCTGTGAAGACTGGTGCCATCTGATCAGCGCAGCTTTTAAGAAGCTTCCCTGGGATCCTATCTGGACCAGCTGCTTTGCCCGTATGAACCCGACATAGGTTCTTGCATACTTCTTCCAGGCTGAGGCATAGTGATGTAGCATCTACATTTGTGAGTAGTCTCTCCGGTGATGCACAATTTGATTTCTCAAATCTGCTGAAGTAGATGTTACCTTGTTTAAAAAGTTTGGGTTATCATCACATCACCTGGATGGTGGCTTATAGTCTGTGATGTTTAGGATACTTCTGCACAGCTGCCTGGGATCTTTCTGGTCAGAGAGGTCCCTCTGTATTTTTAGACTATAGGCCCGTTTTGCTACCTAAACACCTTTGTTCAAGTTATCTCTGATCTTTTTCAAAGCCTCTCTGTCTCCAGCCTTAAAGGCTGCATTGTGTGCTCTGACCATTTCATGCTCTCAGGTCAGTCGTGGAATAACGTTATGGGCACTCATCCAAGTTTAATTTGAGATCCTTGTCTGCCACTTTAACTTCACAAGGGACGTTTGATCCACAGGTGGGGTTGGTATTGGGTAATATAGTCATTTACTTAATGTGTTTTACTTTTGTGTTGATCGAAATTTAAGTCACTAGCTCTGGTATCAGTGAAGATATTTGGCCTGTGACTATATGGGAGATCAGGGAAGATGATATCCCTAATGGAGTAAAATTCAAGACATATGTCACCACACAGGAGCCTATAAGATCAACTGAAGGGATAATTCTGCAAGATGTAATTGGTGGCAGATGGAATTTAGGACAGCAGTCTTATTGGTTTGGAATATCTGGAGTCTTTCCACATGCTTAATGTGTCTAGAAATGTACATCCTGATGTGGACATTTTAGTCAATTATTGGTTTAATTAGGAATGCATAACAAAAGAGTAATATGTTGACCTATATGGTATAGCTTTAGATCTAAATAGAAGTATTTTGGGCTTACCAGTCCTATAACATAGTGGTAAAATCAGATGCAATATTCAACCTTTAAATAATGACTACATTACCATTTTAGAGTTGCTCACTTGTGATACTTCATTAAGGAAAGGGGATGCTTACCAACTATGAAAGCCTACAGTTTTTTTCTGCAATGAATTTATCCTTTTTCAGTACACCGGTTATGAGGTTATTTCCTACATTAAATACTGGGTATCAGAGAATGATTTAAAAATAACATCATATTTTGTACTAAGCTGCAAGCTCTGCTAACCAAATGTCCCTATCCCCAGTCTGGAAATCAGAACCATAGATGTTAAAAAATGAAGGGTTGTAGTGTTGATCCCTGGGGCACACCACTATTTATCATCATTCTTTCTGAGGAGGTGGCTGATACCTTAACTATGCTGGTTCTATCTTTCAGCCAAGTGGCTATCCACCCTCCCAGACATGAATCTAAAAGTCACCTAGTTTGTTTATGAAGCCAGCATGGGGTATGTGCTGTCAGATGTCTGGCCAAATTGAAATAAGCTGTATGAACTGAATGACTACTGCTAATAAATGATGTGTTCTTCTTGAAGATGGTAAGAAAATTTAGTAGACAGGCTGCCAATTTGAAAAAGCAAAACTGAAGAGGGTCTAGCCATATAAGGTTTTTGATATCATAGTTTATGAGGTCAGATATGATCTGTTCCATGCCTTTGCAAATTAGACTTGTCAGGCTAATGAGTCAGTAGTTTCTTAGGTTGGTGGTAGGGCTACCTTTGTGTAGGAGCATGACAAATGCAGTTCAAGATACCTCTGTAGCTAAACTACAGTTAAGCAATTTAAGGAGGCGATTTGCAAAGTCATGCTTTGTACCATTATTAGACATCCGCGTAAACTCTCGGTGCACAGGAAACTAGTATTTTTGGTTTGAGACAGCACCTGCATTATGTGTTCTTTTGTGAGATTAGCAGGAATGACAGATTTAGCTGTTTCAGTGGTAAAGTTTGCACTTACCTCATTAACATATTTGTAGTGTCCAGCTGGGTCTGAGTGGGTAGTGATATTTTTGATAAGTTCAGAACACTGCAGGATACTATTTCTTAATCTGCTAATGCAACTAAAGAAGAATAATTATCCATGGCTTCAAAAGCTAATTTATGTTCAAGACTTACTTTAGTAGTCCTGATGGTAAATTGTACTTTCCTCTGATATTCTTTACACATTATTTATAACAAGTAATTTTAGATCTGTTTTAGGATTTCATAATTTTTTCTCTTGTTATAGAGTTTTTTTTAAGCTGGTGGGTCAATTGATTTAAATCCGTCTGTGTCAGGTCTAGTGATGTTACAAATGGATTTGAATAACTAGTCATACAATTTGTCCATTTCAAAACCATGTATCCAGAATTACTGACTGCTGGAGTTTGATAGATTTTGAAAGAGAAGGTTATAAGTTTATGGCAAGACTTTACCAGGGATGGAGAAACTAGAGGGGTGGTACATGCAGCGGTTATATTAGTTACAAAGAATCTTTTACCAAGTCTAACAATCTGTGGACATATCACACTTTTGAGGTATATGTGTTTTGGCATATTGAGGGGATAGTAGAAATTTCACTTTATAAAGGCATTTTTGGTAATAGGCATTCCTTCAATCACACTTAGGAATGTGAAAAAATTGTCAGGGGATATGGCGGATATCCTTTTCCATGCTGAAAGTTGATAGTTTGTCTTGTTTAAGGTAAGATAGAGTTCAGTTTGTGGGTTTATGGAAATTAGTCTAGAAGTGATGTGGTCCTTGACAAATATGGATTTGACAATGCAGTTTAAATCGGACACAAATGCAAGGTAGGTGAAAATCCCAGGTATGGAAGGAGTGCTCTCTTTGCAGCAAGTCTCAGTAATTGCATAAGCATGTATATGCTCAAGCTGCAGGGCAAAGTAAAAATCAGAAATATATTTGGCTAAGACTTCTGGTGTTGAGAATAAACCTTGATTATGGTAAAATTTACGGTTGCAAAGGGTTGCACTGATATCTTTTATGTTGAGATGTCTTTTTGCTAGACTATGAATGAAAAGAAATTATGGACAGCAGAGGCTTTAGCCATAATGCATAAGCAATGGAATGAGGGGTGAATGCCATGCTTGACATGTTTATCTAGCAATCATCTCATCCCATGCTGAGACATACTCGACCCCCTCCCCAGAATGATAGCATCTATTAAGCCAGGTGTTGATGTCCATCATCTTTTCTTTGAATATAAGTAGCATTCTGGATGAAAGGAGGATTCCATTCAGGATCGGTGTCTTGCCTGCACTAGCAAATGCATGGTGGCAGCCAACATATGCCCCTCTAACTATATCATTCTGTGTAGGATGGGGGCATTAAGGATATGTGCACTCCTCAGTGGCCAATTGGTAGTACTGCAATTATTTGTCAGCTCACCATTAATTCAACTTTGGAGGGTTTGGTTGGATTTAGTGAATACTATGTGCAGTGGTACACCCAATATTCTGGCTTCATAGCATATTCAGGCAGTTTATATTATAGTTGTATAGTTTCAGCATTTATTGATCTGTTGCTGCCATCTAGTGGCCTTTTTATTTATTGAAGTCGGATTAACTTGTTTTACAGCATTGCAGCGACTGTCAGGAAATGATGGCATGGTACAGAATAGAAAAAAAGGTACGACTAACCTGATGCAATTGAAGGTGTTCTACTGAAAAAGCTTGAAGTCTTCCCTAAATTGAACAATAAAGTTAATATAAAACTACAACAACTGGGTGATCGTCTTCTAGAAATAAGAGAGTACTAAAGAGGAAGGCTATTTGACAGGGTTTTCATATTTAGACACTGCTCGTGGTACTAATCCAATAGTGGAGAAACTACCATTTACCTTGCAACAAAAGTGGGCATCTGTCGGAGCTAAATAAAAAGAGGAAAAAGAAGTAGCTTTTCACCCCTTTCTTTGTGTTTTCTAGGTTTGTTCAGCAGCAAGCAAGATCAGGAGTGACCCCAGCTTTGCCTTCATCAGCAGCAGTAATCAACCGTCCAAACCAAAAAATCCTTCCAGACTTCATGGTAGGACATCTGTGTTCAAACACAAAACAATTGTACCTTCAAGGGCCAAAAACTGCCACGGCAGCAGCAAGGTGAGCATTAGAGAAAGCACACAATGCCCAATTCACCAAAAGCCTCATCCTTTGAAAAAGAGCAAAGGGGTTAGAGGTAAGCCTATTGAGGAGAGAATATCCTTTCTTAAATCAAATGGCATCATTTTCAAGTGCTGCAAAACTACTAAGCATATAGCTAAAGACTGTAAAATATCACTTCAGTGCTCAGAATGCAGCAGTGAGAAACACATAGTGGCCTTACACCCTGATCCACCTCCACAACCAGCAGGGATGGTAGAAGCCAAGAGAGATCAGGGCAGGGAGCAACAAGAGGACTCACCTTCTTCAGTAATGTCCAAGTGCACTAAAATCTGTGGCCATGGTAAACATCTATGGTTATGTTCTAAAGTCTGCTTAGTGACTGTGTATTCCTCTGGGAAAAGAAGCAAAGCAGTGAAGATGTATGCAGTTCTTGATGAGTAGAGCAACAAATCACTTGCAAGGTCAGACTTTTTTGATATCTTTAACATTAAAACAACTACAGCTCCATATACTCTCAAGACATGCACAGGCATTATGGAGATTGCAGGCAGAAGAGGCACAGACTTCATTATTGGCACTTTTGATAAGAAAAAGCGATTCCCATTACCTACACTGATAGAGTGTGACATGATTCCTGATGGCAAATTAGGAATTCCTTCCCCAGAGGTGGCTTATCATCATCCTCACCTCCACCCAATTGCTCACCTCATTCCAGTTGTTAATCCTGGTGCTTCTATCGTTTTGCTTCTTGGAAGAGATATTTTAGAAGTACACAAGATGTATGAGCAAACTAATGGATTAGTCAATGCTCTTTATGCTTAAAGACTTGATTTGGGGTGGATTATTGTAGAAGTTTGCCTAGGATCAGTTTACCAGCCAAACAGCATCAGATCCTTAAAGACGTCTGTCTTAACAAATGGCCACACATCTTTTTTCAGTTCATACCAGAGCAATTTCATTGTTAAAGAAAGCTTTGATAATTTAACACAGTTTTGAGACTCTTCTTCACACAGCAAAGAAGATACCAGCTTCTACACAGAAACTGACAATCTGTCCTTTGATTTCTGAGACACTAAAACCCCCAGTGATAAACAAGCCCTGTCCATAGAAGATCAAGCCTTTCTCTGGATCATGGATAGAGAGACTTACCAGGATGATAATAACAGCTGTGTGGCCCCTCTGCCTTTTTGCACACCCAGGTATAATTTACTTTGTAACAGAGAACAAGCTATGAAATGCCTAAACTCTCTTTGCAGAACCTTACAAAGAAAGCCAGAGGTAAAAAGAGATTTCACAGAATTCATTAAAAGAATGCTGGATAATGATCACGCTGAAATTGCAGGACCATTGCAACAAGATAAAGAACATTGGTATCTGCCAATGTTCTGTGTTTACCACCCACACAAACCTGATCAAATAACAGTTTGATTCCAGTGCAAAGTGTGAAGGTATTTCTTTAAATAATGTACTGTTAAGTGGCCCTGATCTAAACAATACTATACTAGGGGACCTCATATGCTTTAGAAAAGAGCCCATAGCCTTCACAGCTGATGTGCAGCAGATGATTTACTGTTTTCTAGTGAGAGAGGACCACCAAAATTATTTACGGTTTCTCTAGTACAAAGATCATAATATAGATACAGTAGTAGTGTACAGAATTAGAGTACACGTCTTCGGCAACAGAACCTCTTCTGCTGTGGCTATATACTGTATGCATAAAGCTGTCCTAAAAGGTGCTGAACATTATGGACAAGATGCCAAACACTTTCTGTTGAGACATTTCTATGTAGATGATGGACTTTCATCTGCTAATACTCCTGAGATAGCAATCGACATTTTCAACAAAACAAAACAGATGTTGGCAGAATCTAGTCTGTGACTTAATAAGATCGCTTCCAACAGCAAACAGGTCATGGAAGCCTTTCCTGCAGAAGACAGAGCTAAGGACCTTAAAGATCTTTGCCAGGGTACAGACACCCTTCCTCTTCAGAAAAGTGTAGGACTAGGCTGGGATCTAGAAACAGACAGCTTTGTTTTTCAGGTCTCTTCAGATGAACAACCTTTCATCAGAAGAGGAATCTTATCTACTATGGACGGCCTTTATGATGCCCTTGGGTTGGTTGCAACTGTGGCTATAAAAGGTAAGGCGTTAGTCCGTGAACTGTCATCTGGGAAATGTGAATGCGATGCATTACTCCCACAAGAGAGACTGCGTGAGTAGGTTCAGTGGAAGGAGTCCTTACAAGCATTGAAAGACTGGATGTTGTGTGCCTGTTTCACTGTCAGCAGTCTGTAGAAAAAAACTGTATATATTTTTAGATGCATCCAATATAGCTATAGATGCAGCAGCCTATTTGAAAACAATTGATGCAGTAAGTGTATGTCATGTTGGATTTGTTATGGGAAAGTCTAAGTTAAGCCATAGACCAGCACACACAATCCCAAGGTTAGAGTTATCTGCAGCCATATTAAAGGTAGAACTATATGAGCTAATCAGAAATGAAATAGACATGGACTTAGATGCTGTGAAATTCTTAACAGACAGTAAAACTGTCCTAGGGTACATCTGCAATACATCTAGAAGATTCTTTATGTATGTCTTTAACCAAGTAAATAGAATCAAACAAGTAACTCATCCTGATCAGTTGTTCTATGTACCCACAGACCAAAACCCTGCTACAAGGCCCACACAGACAGCCTGCCTTCAGAACCCTATATTGTTTTCAGGCCCTTCCTTTCTTTACCAGCTAGATAAAGAGAGTTTTGATGACATGGCTGCTGTTCATCCTCAAATACAGCCTGAAGCTGATCCTGAAATTAGACCAGCAGTTGCAAGCTTCAGCACTAGAGCCTCTGATACCACTATTCCCTCACATTAGTTTGAGACATTTTCAGACTGGGCGACACTAGTTCAAACTATAGCCAGACTTATCCATGTTGCCAAAAGTTTCCTGTGAAAACCAGATAGCTCACAACTTACAGGCTGGAAAAGGTTTCATGAGCAAGTTAGCTTAGAGGAACTTTCACAAGAAAAGAATGTGCTTATATCTTCTGTTCAGCACAACCACTTCAAAAAAGAATATGGCCATGTCAAAGAGCAAAGGGTATTTCTGAAACAAAGTTGTCTCAAGAATTTTAGTGCTGTTATAGATCAAGATGGACTGCTGAGAGTTGGTGGACGCTTGTCTTTTGCAGCACTGACTGAACAACAGAAGCATCCAATCATTATCCCTCATGATCATCACATTGCTACACTGATTGTGAGTTATTACCATAACCAAGTGGCTTGTCAAGGGTGTCACATAACAGAAGGTACAATCAGAGCTGCAGATTTCTGTATCCTTCGTGGCAAGTGCCTGACCTCTGCAGTTATTCACAAATGTGTTATCTGTCAAACTGGGAAGGAGATTAGAAAGTCAAAAGATGGCAGATTTACCAGAAGATAGGGTGACTCCTGAACCACCATTCACTAGTGTGGGTATTGATGTTTTTGGTCCATGGACAGTGGTAACCCACTCCACTAGAACAGGTAGTGCTGACAACAAATGCTGGACAGTACATTTTACATGTTTGTCTACATGAGCTGTGCATATAAAACTGATTGAATCTTTGTCAGCCTCCAGCTTCATTAACACCTTGAGAAGATTCTTTTCAATCCGTGGACCAGCAAACTTACTTCACTCTGATAGAGGGACAAACTTTGTGGGAGCTTGTAAAGAGCTGAATATTTGTGCAAGTGATACAGCAGTATGAGATTATCTACAAGACAGAGGGTGCACATGGGGCTTCAGTCCTCCACACTCATCTCATATGGGAGATGCTTGGGAAAGACCTGTAGCTAGACATATCTTGTATGCAATGTTGCTCCAAGCTAAGACTACTCGTGTGGCCCATGAGAGTTTAAGTACCTTTATGGAAGAAGTTATGGCTATTATGAATGCAAGACCTTTAGTACCAGTGTCTAATGATCCAGAGAATCCTGAGGTCCTCACACCATCCATGCTTTTGACTCAGAAGGAGAACTCTTTGTTAGTCCCTTCTGGTAACTTTGAAACAACAGGCCTTCATGTAAAGCAATGGAAGCAAGTTCAGAGTCTTGCCAACACCTTCTGGAAAAGATAGAAAAGAGAATACTTGTCCACTTTACAAAGTTATAGAAAGTGGACTCAAGACTGTCCAAATGTTAAAGTAGGCAATGTTGTGCTATTGAAGGACAGAAAAAAATACAGGAATGTATGGACTGTCAGACTTGTCATTGACATGTTGCCAAGCAGAGATGGTAAAGTCAGAAAGGTGGAAGTAAGGGTTGTCAAACAAGGAACTGCTAAAGTTTATATGAGGCCAGTCAAGGACATTGCGGTTCTTGTTTCTGAAAATGGTTAAAAAATGTGTTATTGTGTGTAGCAGCATTAATAAGTGTAGTGGCGTACTGTAATATGCCAGGCAAGGAGTGTTCTGCCTTCATAGCATATTCAGGCAGTTTATATTATAGTTGTACAGTTTCAGCATTTATTGATCTGTTGCTGCCATCTACTGGCCCTTTATTTATCACAGTCAGATTAACTTGTTTTACAGCATTGTAGCAACTCTCAGGAAATGATGTAACTCAGTCAGGAAACCACTTTCTTTTACTTCTAGCTCTCATGGAGTGCAGACACAGCCTACATTTCCCAGGCCCTGGCATTTGCATTGGCTGTGAGTAATTTGTATGTTGTAATTCTGTTGTATTTAGATGTACTGTAAAGTGTTGTATATATTCTGATATGTTGCTATGTGTATTGTGTTGCATTTTTTCAGTATTAAAGTTAAGAAATCTCAGTAAAGCTACAAGAAACCCGATTTCCTTCACTTACTGGATTTTCTTAAGTGTTAAGCTGTCTGTTTAGCTGTACTATGCATCGCACAGTGCTGTGAACCCTATAATGCCCTGTACAAGAAAAGCTTTACAACCACACCCTCTACATTAATATATATGAAAATAATGATGGCAGTAAGTTAAAGTTTATGATTTTTTTTCAGTTGTTTTCAGCATGGAGACACATGCAAACCACTTATTTAAATTTGATTTTGGTTCTACAATGGTTCATTGAATTACAACTTGCTAAAAATCCAATTCGCGCAGCAATACTGAGCAGGGAATCAATCTGACAAAATTAAAGTATGTTTAACTCAATACTGTAAAGTAGGTTTGAGTCAATAACTTACCAAATACTTTTATCTAAAGTACAGCTATATAGTTTAGCTCTTTAATTGGGTTTGCAAACTACTAAAGTTTGACTGTACAAGTGGGCCAGTTCTAATAATGTCCGTTTTCAATGCTGACTTTTATCTTGAGACTAGTACTAGGGCACCTTCTTTTTAACTTCTTATTAAATGTATTTCTATGCTTTCCCAATGTCTTGATTTCTGCTTTATGAGGATAACAAGAGCAATTTCTCATTAGCTCTTTGATGACTAAAATGACATAAAACAATAACGCATACCTCATAACCTACCAAAATATTCAGATATTTAACCAGGTGGATTTTAAGAGATTCACAAAAACAATATGCATGCTTGGTATACCTTACCTAAAAGACTCTGTAGGACATTTGCTAAATATCTATTACCCTAGGCAAAGTGGGCTTAAATCATGAAGCTATTGCTGTAATTTGGAGTGTGGCTGAACCCATAGCTGTCATTTTAAGTTCATTTGTATAATGCCGTAATCAAAACAAACATGTTTCATGATCTGTGTTTAAACGGAAAAAAATAAAAACAATTCCTCACGGACATATAAGGGAGATCACTATCAACACCTGAGTGATGTAGACGATGCCCAGTACCCATAAAGCAATATTAGCCCTTACAAATTGTTAAATCCTAAATTAGATGTGTCCAACCTGTGGCCCGTGGGCCGCATGCGGCCCTCAACCTCTAACTGCAACATCGATGTATGCATGCCTCAAAACACTTTTTTTGTTTTGTATTTTTTGCTCCCATGACCTGTAATGCTAATGTCGGTGTGTGGATGCGACCAAAGCACCCTTCTAGTTTAGTTTTTTTAGCCAAAAAAGGGTCAGTGTGTTTATGCCATTATTTTGCGCCGAACTGTGTGTGTGTGTGTGTGTGTGTGTGTGTGTGTGTGTTCTCGCTGAAGAGGGACCCATGTATGGATTTGCCGCTGTTGCCTTTGAAAGGAACAGCAATTACCTGTGCTAATAGGTAAGTACGGAGTGAGTGAGTGCATGCATGAAAGCAGAACTGTGTGCGTGAAAGCAGAAGAAGAGTGTGTGTGTGTGTGTGTGTGTGTGTGTGTGTGTGTGTGTGTGTGTGTGTGTGTGTGTGTGTGTGTGTGTGTGTATATGTGTGTGTGTGTGTATGTGTGTGTGTGTGTGTATATGTGTGTGTGTGTGTGTATATGTGTGTGTGTGTGTGTGTGTGTGTGTGTGTGTGTGTGTATGTGTATGTGTGTATATGTGTACATCACACACTGGCATTGAAATATCTATAAATCATCAAAAATTATCCTTCTCCTTACAAACCAGAGCAGCAGAATATATATCCTGGAGAAGGATCATGCGTTGCTTCATCTATCTCTTGTTCCTTGCAATATTGTAGCCCCCTGGAATGAAGGGCAGAAGTCTTTTGGTATCCGGGCTATGGAACATGAAAGTTCATGACTGCACATTTAAATATCTACTATTTAAATGCAGTTTACAGTTAACTTATAGTCATATTTATTTATGAATATGCATTTTTGATGATTTATAGATATTTCAATGCCAGTGTGTGATATGACCACTCACACCTTGCCGGTACCCTCCCCCCATGCTTTAGCTCTTTCTCCATAAGGGCCACACCAATCAAGTGCAGAGAAAATTTTGGGATATTCATCCAGTCATACAGTTAAGTAAGTTTGCTAACATGCTTGGTTGTAAACTTATATCTTCACTATGATTTATTTATCTATCGATGAAAATGTTGATGCTATGTTTTGGTACTGGTGAAGATACTGTACTTGGAGAAACAGAAGGTCCATGATAATGGCTTCTCTAAATGCATAGCAAGAAAGACAGTCCTCACCTCAAAAGCCTGTAACACTCTGAATAAAGGGGTAGAATATCCAGCCTTTCTTGGCAGCTCAGAGAATATGGGGTCTTTTTATGTATTTGATAAGTTTAGTGAGATACATCTCAAACAGGCTGCTGTAATTGGCCTGCAAATGATTAGGATAAGGGAGAGATTACATTTTTATATCTTGTTGATATTCCTTTGGCAATTAGGTGGGTTACATACAAATTTTTTCTGACAACCATTTTCACATTATGGTCAAAAGAGAGAGCTATATCTCAGGTATCTATGGCTGTGACTACATTTTCATTCTGCAGTGGTGTGCGATCTATGTAGTATGAAGAGGTGAGATGTTGTTAACAAAAGTGCTTATACCACACCTTTTAGCATTTAGTTTGAGCTCATTTTTAGTACACCAAGATTTTAATAAGGACAGTTACTTCTAGAGGGTTTGGGTGTCATAGGGTGACATAACCCATCGCCCACACCCAGTATGCACTAATCTTTAAAAATTATTAACCAGAGGTCCTGACTCTCTCATTGGAGTGCCAATAAGGAAATACCAAAAAGGAGAGGTCCCAGCACTGAGGTCTGAGGGACACTATTGGTCACTTTCATACTTTCTGATTAGGCAACAGCAACTTCCACTATCTGAGTTCTGTCTTTCAGGTAGTTTGTTATCCATCTCACCACATATGGCTTGATTTTTAAAGCACTTAGCTTTTGTATGATATCACCATGGTGAAGGATGCCGAAGGCATTAGCTGGGTCAAAATACACCACAATTACAGCACAGTCACATTCTATACCTTCCATAACCTTTAAAAGAAACTTACTAGATTAAACAGACAGGCTCTAACATTCACAAAGCTAGACATCTAGGACTCAAATCTAACAAGCGTCTTTATCACAGCTAAGTAGGTTTGTTCTAATATATTCCTTGACTTTGCTGATGAGGTATTTAAGGCTGACAGGTCTATAATTACCTGGGTCAATAGTAAAGTATGGGTGGAAATTACACCACTAATCAGGATCAAAACCAGTAGCTAAACTTCAGTTTGAGGAGAGTGCCTGCAAAGACATGCTTAGCATTATTAAACAACAAGGTATACGTTTAGATGACATGGAGGAAGTATTTCTGGTCTTTGTTATCACTTTTTGGCCTAGGAATATGAAAGACTTGTTTTGCTTTCATTACTGACTCCCTGTTTACACCTCAGTTATAAATTATAGATTGTTTACCAACATCTAACTCTGCATTTGCATTGGTGTGTTCTGCAAACGTTTAGCCTGACAATTTATATTTTTGTTTTCAACTTAAAGCATCTGTCCTAAAACATTTACTGTGTGAATGTAATGATTATTCTTCAATTCCTGTTGAGTGCCTACTTTTTTCAGGCTTATTTACAAGACTAAAAAACAAATTATTCTTTTTAAGATATTTGTGGACTTGTAGCTAGGAAGCTTTATAAGGCAAGATGAGCAAATGTAATTGGTCATTAAAACTGATAAGCAAAGTAATGAGCTTCTTTAACGGACATTCACCTGAACTTAAATTATTGATGACTGGTGGCAGTTATTTCTAACACTGCCCAATTGTGGTCATTTTGAAAGCAAAGAGACTTTCAGTAGGAATATAATCATTTCACGTGTTTCAGGAGGAAGAAAATTAAGACCCGCTAACATGTGCATACAGCAGGCTGTCATAATGACTGACATATCTCAGATCTATCTGTCTACACTATGTAAGCGTATACAGGCCATCCATAACCATATCTCCTAAATGTCTTTTCACTGGTTTGATTGCTGTACTCTTCAGGGATCAAGAAGAGGTAAAGTTCATAGATGATATCATAAAACATAAATACGGTTCCATGAAAGTTTTAAATATTTATTTTAGGAATATCATATGTCTTTCTAATGCATTTATATTCATTTACTTCAACGAAATATATATGGACATGCTGCACCTCAGAAAATCCAAATCCCATCGAGCTACGCGCTCAAGCGACTTGAACCTCAGCACAGAAATAAACAGGACATGCTGGAGGGACAGATTCATAACCCAGAGGCTCTCTTCACTCTGGAATAAAATCCCAGTCTAGGTTAGGGTGAGCCCCTCACTGACTCTCTTCAAGAGGAATCTTGATGAGTGGATGGGAGATCGTAGGTTTACCCCGGTTATCACTTCTGGGTCACTGTTAGACAGAGGCACAGTAAACTAAACCTCGAAAAAGGGCATAGTAAAATTCATTTTAATGGGTGGCGAAAGCCAAACACACTCTGGCTAGGCTTACAAATGCCCTAGGGCAGATAGCCTAGTATGAACCTATGAACCTATATATATATATATATATATATATATATATATATATATATATATATATATATA
>NC_056737.1:550549906-550629906 GCF_019279795.1 Protopterus annectens
AATGATGAAGACATTCAGAAGCTGTTGGATAAGAAGCATGAAGCCTTCAGATCCCTCTAGCAAGACAATACATCTGTCTCCAAGAAAGCAGCCTACAACTCCATCAAAAGCAAGGTGCAAGCAAAGCTTAGAGAGATGCAAGACTCCTGGCTCAGCAGAAAGGCAGATGAGATCCAGAAGCACAATGATAGCAACAACTCCAAGCGTTTCTATGATGCCCTGAAGACCATCTATGGGCCACACTCCTCTGGAATGTCACCACTGCTCAGCGCCGACAGGTCCACCCTCCTCACTGACAAGAATGCAATCCTGGAAAGATAGGCTGAGCACTTCAAAAATGTCCTGAATAGGCCTTTCTCAGTCAATGCCGAAGCCAGTGACTACATGCCACAAGTTGCCATTAACACCTCCCTGGCAGAACCTCCAAAGGAATCAGAGGTTAAAGGAAGCAATTAAGCTTCTTTCCAATAATAAAGCACCAGGCTCTGACTCCATTCCAGCTGAAATCTACAAGACAGGGGGACCAGTCTTGTTACAGAAGTTCACCGAGCTCTTCCAGATCATGTGTAAACAGGAACTTATTGCTCAGGAGCTAAAGGATGCCTCCATCATTCATCCCTGCAAGAGAAAGGGAAATGGGCAGTCTTGTGACAACCACAGAGGAATCTCTGTCCTGGTCATTGCTGGCAAAATCTTTGCCAGAGACCTCCTCAACCGCCTCATTCAACAAATGGAAGATAGACATCTGTCAGAGAGCCAGTGTGTCTTTAGAGAGGGCTGAGGGACACTGTAAATGATATTTGCAGCACATCTACTTCAGGAGAAGTGCCAGGAACAAATCAGGGACTTTTACACAATGTTCATGGACCTGACCAAAGCCTTTGACATCGTGAGTCGTGAGGGGCTATGGCGGATCATGGAGAAGTTTGTCTGCCCAGGCAAATTCATCAGTATGGTGCACCAGTTCCATGACAGCATGCATGCTCAAGTACTGGATGACGGAGACTACTCTGATGCCTTCCCAGTCACCAACAGAGTCAAGCAAGGCTGTGTACTGGCACCCATACTGTTCAGCATGATATTCTCGGCCATGCTGGCAGATGGCTTCTGCAATGATGAAGAAACCATTATCAAGATCAGATATAGGACTGATGGCAGGCTCTTCAACCTGCAGAGGCTACAAGCCAAGACCTAGGTTGAAGAGGACTTTGTGCACGATTTCCTGTTTGCAGATGACTGTGCACTCAGTGCTGCCACAGAGGCTCAGATGCAGCATGAACTGCTTTTCCACTGCCTGTAGAAACTTCAGCCTCACAATTAATACCAAGAAGACTGAGGTTGTGCATCAGCCTGCATGGCAGAAGACGTATGCAGAACCAACTATCACCGCTGAAGGTGAGATCCTGAAGGCTGCTGACAAGTTTACATAACTCTCCAGATTTGTGAACATTGGCGATGAGGTAGCCACACGCATTGCCAAGGCAAGCTCTGCATTTGGACCATAGCTCTCAACCTTCCATGTCCAAAATGAGGAACACTAGCCCTTATAGTGTGGAACAAATGGGCAAAATGTGGAACACATACTAATGGCTTACTAACAACTTCAACTAGGAAGGTGATAGGATGGTTAAAATAAGCTGGTTTTACTTATAAAGAAGATCTTTTAATGAATTCATATGATTCACTTCTATTTACAATGGATTTCACTTAAAAGAAATTCCTAACACTGGATGTGTGACAGAGTCTTTCAATATGGAACTTTGAGGAACTTCGAGGAGCATGAACTTTTAAGACCACAAATGAGGTGCGTTCCTCGTAATGAGGTACACTTGAGAGGTATGATTTGGACAGCTGCGGGAGTCAGTGTGGGAGAGGAGAGGCATCAAACTGAAGGTGTACAAGGCAGTTGTACTGCCCACACTACTGTATGCCTGTGAGACATGGACTGTGTAGGAGTGTCATGCCAAAAAGCTGAATCACTTCCATATGAATTGCTTAAGAAGGCTGCAGAAAATTACCTGGCAGGACAAAGTTCCAGACACAGTTGTCCTCTCTCAAGCTGGACTCCCAAGTATCTAAACCCTGCTGAGGAAAGCCAAAGTCAGGTGGGCAGGCCACCTTGTACGTATGCCAGACACACTCCTCCCCATGAGAATGTTTTATGGTGAACTTGCAGGAGGCAAATGCACACAAGGTGGGCAGAAAAGTGTTTTAAGGACACTCTGGAAAATCTCTCTTTAAAGCTTTGGCATTGACCCAGACATCTGGGAAACCCTAGTGCAAGACTGCCCCACCTGGCAAAATTGCATCAGCAAAGGTGCTAGCTCTTACGAGCAGAGCAGTACTGCAGAGGCACAGAGGAATCGTGAGCTGCGTAAATCCACAGCCAACTCTTTGCCAACCAACCCAAAGGACCAGTTGTGCCTAACATGCCCGCATCAGACTGATTAGCCACAGCCGGACACACTGTACTCAGTTAACCTCCTTGATGTGATGTCCTTGCTTGGTCATCATCGATAACGACAGACAAACAACATATCTCTCTGTCTCTCTCTCTATATGTATGTGTGTATATATATATATATATATATATATATATATATATATATATATATATATATATATATATATATATATATGTATATATATGTATATATATATATATATATATATATATATATATATATATATATATACACACACATGTATATCTATATATACATACACAAATACGTACATATATGTATCTATATATGTATATATACACACACCCACTTACACACACAAAGACACAGATATAGATATATGTGTGTGTGTGTGTGTGTGTGTGTGTGTGTGTGTGTGTGTGTGTGTGTGTGTGTGTGTGTGTGTATGTGCATATATGTTAGATTTTATATATATACCAAGAAGACTGAGGTTGTGCATCAGCCTGCATGGCAGAAGACGTATGCAGAACCAACTATCACCGCTGAAGGTGAGATCCTGAAGGCTGCTGACAAGTTTACATAACTCTCCAGATTTGTGAACATTGGCGATGAGGTAGCCACACGCATTGCCAAGGCAAGCTCTGCATTTGGACCATAGCTCTCAACCTTCCATGTCCAAAATGAGGAACACTAGCCCTTATAGTGTGGAACAAATGGGCAAAATGTGGAACACATACTAATGGCTTACTAACAACTTCAACTAGGAAGGTGATAGGATGGTTAAAATAAGCTGGTTTTACTTATAAAGAAGATCGTTTAATGAATTCATATGATTCACTTCTATTTACAATGGATTTCACTTAAAAAAATTCCTAACACTGAATGTGTGACAGAGTCTTTCAATGTGGAACTTTGAGGAACTTCGAGGAGCATGAACTTTTTAAGACCACAAATGAGGTACGTTCCTCGTAATGAGGTACACTTGAGAGGTATGATTTGGACAGCTGCGGGAGTCAGTGTGGGAGAGGAGAGGCATCAAACTGAAGGTGTACAAGGCAGTTGTACTGCCCACACTACTGTATGCCTGTGAGACATGGACTGTGTAGGAGTGTCATGCCAAAAAGCTGAATCACTTCCATATGAATTGCTTAAGAAGGCTGCAGAAAATTACCTGGCAGGACAAAGTTCCAGACACAGTTGTCCTCTCTCAAGCTGGACTCCCAAGTATCTAAACCCTGCTGAGGAAAGCCAAAGTCAGGTGGGCAGGCCACCTTGTACGTATGCCAGACACACTCCTCCCCATGAGAATGTTTTATGGTGAACTTGCAGGAGGCAAATGCACACAAGGTGGGCAGAAAAAGTGTTTTAAGGACACTCTGGAAAATCTCTCTTTAAAGCTTTGGCATTGACCCAGACATCTGGGAAACCCTAGTGCAAGACTGCCCCACCTGGCAAAATTGCATCAGCAAAGGTGCTAGCTCTTACGAGCAGAGCAGTACTGCAGAGGCACAGAGGAATCGTGAGCTGCGTAAATCCACAGCCAACTCTTTGCCAACCAACCCAAAGGACCAGTTGTGCCTAACATGCCCGCATCAGACTGATTAGCCACAGCCGGACACACTGTACTCAGTTAACCTCCTTGATGTGATGTCCTTGCTTGGTCATCATCGATAACGACAGACAAACAACATATCTCTCTGTCTCTCTCTATATGTATGTGTGTATATATATATATATATATATATATATATATATATGTATATATATGTATATATATATATATATATATATATATGTATATATATATATATATATATATATATATATATATATATATATACATACACACACACATGTATATCTATATATACATACACAAATACGTACATATATGTATCTATATATGTATATATACACACACCCACTTACACACACAAAGACACAGATATAGATATATGTGTGTGTGTGTGTGTGTGTGTGTGTGTGTGTGTGTGTGTGTGTGTGTGTGTGTGTGTGTGTATGTGCATATATGTTAGATTTTATATATATAGTTGTTAAGCTTCTTGTTATCCACCCCTCCCCCAAATATTAAATGAATGACAGGTGGAACTAAAGGCCACAGACATCAGCTTCAAATGCACATAAAAAACAAGGAGAACTATGTTTGCACAGTAAAAATTAGGAGTGTCACTGAAAAACCGACAAAGGTTACAAAAGTTACGCTTGTATGTTTCCATTCTGTAATTATTCTTACCTTCCTTTGATTTAAATTCTTTAATGCGTCTGCATCTCTTATAAATAAAACATGGTTGTTCTCCAACCTTATCATTAACTTCCTGATTTGCACATAAAATTATTTAACTGTTAAAAGTAATGACCCTGTTAAGTACAGTGTCTTCAGTGTAAACTACAACAATAGCCAAACTTATGTCAGTGCTGCTACTCTTTGTGTTGCTAATGACTTCACAACTTTTGTTTTTAATACCCAGAAGTCATTAAAATATAGGAGTAAAGCCACTTCTTATTGCAGTTAAAAACACACATTTGTTAATGTCAGATGTCAGCTTGTAGGGCATTAGGAATTTTAGCATTAGAAAGTCATGGTATTGGATTGCATTAGGGATATGCTGAGTGTCTATTTCAATGGAAAGTTTGTCCTGGAGGAATTAGGAACTTCATAAAGGAACCAGTAATTAAATGATTACATTTGTCACAGTAAATAAATGATTAAATTTGTCAGGCATAGCTATCTCATGCAGTGCTATTTTTTTATAAACGCAATGTTATCAGACAGATAAAAAGCACAGAGAGTTTATTTAACTTTACCTCTTTGCTTTAGGTTTCATTAGGAAGCCCCTCTGATGCAGTCTTTTAGTATTTGTACATTATATAGTAACACAAGGTTACTATGTGATTTTCATCTGCACTGAAAATATGCTTAGTATATATTTTTTTTTTTTTTTTTTTTTTTTTTTTACCAGAACAGTTCTACTGGACAGACAATTCCATTTTCAGGGAGCCCAGCTAGAAAAGCTCTGTTAATAAAAATGTAAATGTATATTGCGTAGACTAAAACAATCAAATAGACAACTACGTTTTAAATGAATTACAGAGAAAAAAACATTAATACACACTGAGCCGATATCAAAAGACCTCTGTGCAAGGCTGGTTATAGATAGGCCTTACACCAAAGTAGGTCATGTACACAGAGGAAAACTCTTGGAATCTTGATTGATATATACAGTATTCTAAAATGAAACAAAATATGAGTTATTTAGAATTGAAACAGAAATAATAGAAAATGTAACCTTATAAATTCAACTATTTTAACAACAGGTAAAAGAAAAAATAGAAAGACAGGAATCATGGAAAGAGAGGGGATTGAGAGATTAAGTAGGAAATAATTGAGCTATTGGGAAATTTAGGTGAAGTGGAAAAAATTTAGTCATGCTGGGAGAATAGGCATAGCCAGTTGAAGGCCACATGTTTTAGGTTATACTTAAAGCTTGATGTACTGCTGCCTAGTTTTACTGTAATGAGAACAAAGTTGTAAATTCTGATAATATAGAAAAAGTAAAACGAGTTACCTGCTGCATTGTTGGATTTGAAGGTGGTTATGAGGCTTTTGGCACAAAATTGAAGGATTCTCAAGGAAAATAGAGTTTAAGGATATTTTGTATTAAGGAGAAGGTGTTTGGTTTGTGAATTATTTTATGGACAGCAAGTAGCTGTGAGTAGTAAGATGATTAGGTAATTCTAGCCATTTTAAATTCTTTAGTGTTATGCAGTGATGAGGTGAGTGGAATGCAAATTGGGCTATTTTAACGAGCTTCAGGTTTTTGTGATGCGGACTGCATACTACTATATGAAGTGCATAAAGAAGAGACAGAAGAAGGTAGGAAGCTGTTAATGTTCGTCTAATGAAGTCTGTGAGGAAATGTTTGTTTTGGTACAGCCAGTCCACATTTTGGTGATTTTTTTTTGTGACTGAATTGGTGATGTGTAAATCATATATTGCTTGTTGAGGTGATGGGGAAAAATACCTTACGTGTGGGTAGAGATTTTATTGCAAAGAGCCTTAACTTTTTTATGGCATTTAGGAGTAGTTGGCAGTCTCTTAGTCATGACTCCATGGATAAAAAAAAGAGTCTTGTGTCATTTGCTTAAGCAGTGGAAGGCCTGGCGCAAACTATTTGAGGGTTATGCCATCAGTATATTGGACTATGGAAGCAAGTTTGCTGGCTCAGTGAAAGTTGTTTGTGAAATGGATGAAAAGTAGTAATCCAAGAACTGACCCTTGAGGCACACCTACGGTGATGGGTTGGGAATGGGGAGATGTCTTGTTTCCATTTTACAGCCATTAGTTTGTCAGAGAGGTAGCTGCAGGACCAAGAGAGAGAGGATTTGGACAGGGATAGGGAAGCTAGACCATTACCTGGATATCAGTCGGACACTGTGGCAAATGCTTTTGACATATCCAAAAAGAGAGGATATACCAGGTAGCTGTTATTTCTGGTACAGTTTATGGTTTTAGTGAAATTAAGTAGTGCAGTTGCTGTGCTGTGGTATGACTGGAAATAGAGTTGTACGAAGGGGAGGAGATTATTGTTGGAGATCGAAAAATGTATGCACTCCCAGCTCCTAACCATATACTTTGTATAGGGGAGATAAAATTACTAAAGGTCGATAGTTGGACAGATCAGTGGAGGTATATTAGATTTTTTTCAATATAGAAATAAATCCATTACAGAAAACTATCTAAGTTATCAGAATAGTGACTGGGTTTGCAATGAAGTAGACTGAAATTCTGAGATACTTAAGTGGCAAACAGTCAGCAGAGGGAGCGGAAGGTTTTAGTTTCTGGAGAGGCTTTTTGATAGTAGAATTGGAAATGGATGAAGGGACAAAACAGAAGTTGGGCGTATGAGTGTTAGGTATAGTAAAGGTTATGGGTGGTTTATTTTCGGGTAAAGAGAAAACAGATTGCGTGACATGATTAGCAAATAATGCGTCTATGGACAGAGTGTTATTATTTCTGGTTGGTGATGGGGTAGTAGACTGGGGTGCATCAAGCTTTTTACTGTTGTGTAAAATTGCTTAGGAATCTGCTGATGTTTGTTTTGGAGCTTATGAAAGTAGTTTTGTTTAATCTAATTAATTCAAAGTTGTCTGAAGCTTTGCCAGTTTTGCTGTGTTTTATCTCTGTGCCATAATTTCCAGACCTTATCTCTGTTAAGCATGAATTGCCTGGTTACTTTTCTGAGCCAGAAGTGGGGTTACATTTGTTGCTTTTTGTCCTAATAGGAGCTAATTTGGTTAGCATGCCAAGGAACATGTCATTGAATTATTTTATAGCATCATCCAGGAGTAAATAAGTTTTTTTTGGACTATTGCAGTTATATTTTAAGAGTTACCTGATAAAGGTGTTTTTATTGAAGGAGGTGAGTTTACACAGTTGCTTAAAGACTATGTGTATAGGGGGTTTATGTAGTTTGACTGACAGTGAAGTTGGGGAGATGGCCACTGGTGTCTGCAAGACAACCAGTAGTGTTAATTTTGGAGGGAGAAGGTGTTAGTGTCTAGTCCAAAATGGTCTGCTTATAAGTATAGGTGTTATTCTTATAGAAGAGGTAGTAATTGGGGTGAAACCACAAAGATCAGTGGCAAAAGCTGGGGGCATCAAAAAGCAAGCATTCTGTAAAGTCACCTAGAATAATGATTTCATTACTTATATTATGTGAGATACCATAGTGGAAGTCTTCTAATCTGGGTATGTGTTTGCCTGGGCGAATGCATATGGCAGTGATACATAAGCTCTTATTTAAGTTGAAAGAAAGACAAAATTATTTCAGAGTCATGAAATATGTGGTGAATAGGGAGTGTAGGTAGTTAGTAAAATATATAAAAGTGTATATACTTAAAAAAATAAATACATATAAAACAATTGAAAAGACAGACCATTATGCCAATGAAAAAAATGCCCTGCAGAGAGGACATTTAAAGGTGGTCAGTTATTTCTCCAATAACACCCATCCTGTTGGGTGATGTTGCTTGGAAAAATATCATTGTTTTGTACAACATATATTTTTGCAAACTAAAGGCTAATCCAGAATACCTATTTTCTTAGTGTATGCTAATTGCAAATATGCTCCATGGATTACATAGCATTACACTGTTAATACAAAACAGAGCATGAAATACATACCTGATAGCTTGTTGAAATACTGCATTGACAACTGACTTTCCTCTTTTAACACACATCTTCACAAACATCCTGCTATTCCTTGATACTTGCTTTGCAGATGTACACTAATAGTAGTAATGTTTTCCAGATTTGACAATATGATTTAATATTACAATAACAAGAGCTCTGCTTTGAGCATCTTGTAGTGCAATAAATGCAGAAAATATGGAAAAATAGAATTCTATTTCACATCTCTGACAATATCCTTTGCTATTACATAGCACTTCAGCATTCTGACAAAAAACTGCTATGGCCAATGTTTCATGCGGCAAAAAAGATTGTGCTCTTCCACCTACCCGTTCAGTGTGTATAATACCCGCAGCACTATTTTATGTAATATATGTAAATTACAGAAAAGAATCTGTCTCAAAATTCCACACTTGCTTTGCTTATAATCATTATGAAACAACAATATAAATTGCCATTAAATGTTTGCCAACAACAATATCAATATCTTACTGTAAATGGTTGAATAAAACAGAATGCTTCCCAAAAGGAGCTGTAATGTTTTGCTTTTCACATTATAGTGGCACATTTACATTACAGTGATTACAGACTGTCATGCACTTATATAAAAATGACTCCAGAAGCAGCATTTCAAGCTGTTGTACACCAGTTAAAAATCCATTCACATTACCTCCCAGAGAAAGAAAACAGCAAGTCTTCCTCTGATTGCTCTAAAATGTATTATGCAAAAACCTTCTACCAAAATGTTATTAGATAAACATAAGGCATAACCATTCAAAAACATGCTTAAACAAACCCATAGAATGTCAGAACTAAAGTTTATTATGTGGTGATGGGCATCTACCTGGTTACCTCAACCACTTTAAATTTCAATTAGATGAATATTACAAAGCTTTCTGAGTCAACCTGGGGTCTAGAGAGGCTCAGAATGAAAAACTCATTTACAGAACCATCACACATATTTCCAAATATACTAACAGAAGAAGCATTCACGGGTGCTGATAATGAATAAAGGTATGAGGGATCCATATGTACATATATGAGGTAAAATGCATTTCTAGGTATTTTCTATTTGATATCCAGTCACTTGCTTTGCAACAAAGATGGCATTTTATTCATAAACTCAAAATGACATTGGATGGCATTTTGTTAGATTATCAGTTACTCGCCTTGCAACAAAATGGCATTTTATTCACAAACTCAGAATTAAATTGGTTGGCATTTTGTTAGACTTTAAAACACTTTTTTTGAAATATGACCTTAAAGGTCAGGTTTGTGCTTCAAGTACTTTTTCAGTTTTTCTTACACTGTCTGATTTTATAACTTATCATATAACTGTACCACTATTTTTTCTGTGGAATAAAAATAAATATTTTTAATCTGAACAGATTTCAGAATTTTGAACTAAGAAGGAATGTGCAGCTTTAACACAATATATATTAATCTTAAATAAAATAATTATTAAACTGCATGTCAAAGGAGATGGAAGATGAGCATCATCATTATAAATTATGAAAGCGCAGCTGTTCATATCCTAAACAGCATTACTAATTGTGCTGTAATTACAATTCCACATGTCTCAGAAATTCTAGGTATTGTGTGTTTTGATATATACTGTACATTCACTGGTGTGACCGTGCAAGCAGTTTAGTACAAAATGTGCTTCACCTACATTTTAGGTTCAAACTACTTGAAGCTTCAAATGGATTAAACAGAACCAAAGTTTCAGCTCACTGCATCATCAAAAAAGCAAAATTATCATGAACAACCTCCCATATAGCCCTCTGTGTTGGGCATGGCCAACCCCCAATGTATTCTTTTCTACTGAGGAGGTACTACCTATCAAGTTAAAATCGCAACTTCCAAACTTACACAACAGTTGAGATATGATAAAAGCACATACACACAGTGAGTCGCTACTAATACTCAAGTAGAAACTTCACCGGCAGAGATTTCTTTGCGAAAGGGAAATCCAGGGAGTTTAACACCAGGAAATTAAAATCCATTACTTGAAGCAGCATCCTGTTCACACTCAAGAAAGTGAAGGGTGACTGTTCAAAACCTCTATTTGCCAAATATTTTACAGACTTCTGAAATTATATAAATATTTATCTAGCTCACAACTGTCTTGTTTTTGATACGACTTTGTTGGTAAATGTTAATATAAAGGACCCACATGATTATTCCATTTCAATTGTTTGTGATATATTAATTTGTGTACTTTATGTTACTGTCAATTTTTTGTTTGCAGTATTTTTTGTACCGCCACCTAAACACACCTAACCCTGAATTGACACCTAAGTCTCAGAATGCAAATGAAGTTATTTCAAACTATTTAAAATGTAATGTAAATCCAAGGTTGCAGGACATATGAAAGATACTAAGAAATTGCAAAGCAAAAGATGACTAAAGTGTCTAATTGCTGTCAACATTATTTCCTTCTACAGTGAGACTGGCTAGGAGGAAGCCTTATTAAATTTTGTGCCATTCGGGGACTATTCACCAACCAACAACTCTCTTCTGTTTTGTTTAAATTCCCTTTAATTTATTTTAAAGAATAGCCTGTGTTGGTATAATTAGTATCAGATTTTGTAGAATAGTGGCAGAACACTTGGAACCCATGCAGTTACATAATATAGTTGTGTATTTTTGGCATATAAGGAGGGGAGAATCTTTTTTATCTAAAAATATAAATATAGTATGCACACTGAAAAATGCATTGATGATATATTGTTATTCATTTTGTGCCCACCAATATTAGACACTTCTTTATTTACTGCTTCTGTTCTTACTGGGAAAGTCTGACTATGAGTGTCTCCTGCTCAGGCTCCAAGTACAGATATAATGTTAGCTTGAGTCAAGGGCTGTAAAGACAGTATGGCTATATGAAAAAAGGAAACATGCCAATTATTTCACATTAAAAAGTATTTGCATGAGTGGATTAAAAGAGTTCAACAGGTTGTTACAAAGTATATTTACAATAAATACCTACAGAGAATATTTATAAAATAAAGAAATGGTATTTCTCTTCCTAATATCAGTTATAAACTGTCTCTATGTTTTGTAAATGTACATGCTGTAGCTTTGTATAAAAACAAAATATTGAAAATTTAATCTACATGATTTCCCAGTTGGTTAAGCATTACTAATTTACTGTATTAAAAAAGCTGTCAGTTGATGGGGTTGGGGGGGGGGGGTAAACATAATTTCTAGATGTCAGTCCCATAACACATCATGGAGTTTCCCAGGTGGTTGTAAATGAAAAAAGTCCTTAAAAGGCTGAACAACTGCTTACAATATGTTTAAACAGATTGTTGCAAGAACATTTTAACAAGTGAAAGAAGGTGTTCAAAATGGTGAAATGCAAATGCTACCTTATTTGCATGACATTTCAAACACTAGTGGTATATAAAACACTCATTTGTTGCATTAGCCAGTTTAGTTATGCTAGCAGTAAAACTATGCAGGTCATTACAGAACCATTCAGACATTTTAATTTCCAGTTGTGGCATAGATAAAGCAGATATACCAGGCTAATGCTCTTAGAGAAATACTAAATCTCTCTGACAGTCAACAGAATCAAGTGGTTCAAACAACTAGATACTCAGTGCAGTACTTATTCAATGCATCAATGCTACTACTGAATTTGAATATACTAAAATAAAGAAATGTAATAACTACTCAATGTATTTATATATGGGTATATGTAGTACATTTTGTACTGGTACTGGTAAAGCAGTGATAATATTTCACAGAAATATATATTAGAACACTTAAATTAAATTAGAAGAGGCAATATAAACAAGGCATCGGTTAAACATGGCCAAAAAGCTGAACATGTAGCTGTTCTAAAGTTTAAGGTATTGCAATTTATTTATAAACATGGTTGAAGGGGAGACCACCCCCTTCATCTTGGTTCTATGTCAGATGTAGTCACTTAAAATGATCTAGGCTGCATATTTCACATATTTTTTCATTGGTTAAATTGTCTCTTGAGTTATACTTAAATACACAGTGAATTTCTGGGCCTTTGACTTTTTTATGAAAAGATCTCTAACCTGCATAAAGTAAAGCACAGCTAGTGATTCCCTGCTTGTTTTTCTCACTCACTGTCCCCTTTGTTGATCTGCTTTATAAACCTGGTGATTTGAAGCTGCCACCCCTACTGTAAATTGGGCTTAATAAGCTCCCTCTTGACTCAAGTTAACATTACACCTGTACTTGGAGAGTCTGTGTATTTGATGGAGAGGAGGAGTCAGTAAATCACCACCTATATAAATCAAGTTTGTGGATCGTGTTTGGTTTGCATGGCTAGGCTTGTAAGGGTCCTAGTGCTTGTTAGCCTAGTATATACAGTATCTATGAATCATATTTGTACGTTAAAACTGTAAGAAATATATGCCCAAGTATACCTCTATAAGTAGAGTCAATAGATATTCTGAATTACTTATCTTGTGCAGAATAATTTTGTATCATGGCTTTATATATACTATGTTTAATACAGTCATTTTTCTGTAAAGACTGAAACCATAAAAAGCATGGCTGAAAAAAATGAAAACATAAAAATGGTCCAACTACAATTCCACGCTTCCATAAAAAAATGTGATGTTTTTGGGTTGGAAGAACACAAATTACTTTTCAAGTGATATTTACATTTTTTAGGTGTGAAACACCTCTGCCTCCCCCCAAAATGGCAAGACCAATTAGAAAATGTGCATATCTGTGTCTGTTATGGCATGATATAGTACTTTTCTCTGAAGGATGGTTAAATGTGAGGCAAGAACAATCATGTTTAAAACTTTAAATGAGACTAAATACTCAGAGTTAAAATGCACTGCTCACTTTGAAGCTATATAGAACATTTTAAAATTTGCTTCCAAAACCGTCATCTTAAATGCTTCAACTAAGTTGTTTTAAATAAAAAAAATGCCTTATCTTTTTAAAAGACATCTGTGCAGTAATTTAAAGTTTTCTTAAAATACTTTCTGTTAACAAGATGAAATTGTTTTAGAGTCAGTATCATGCAGAAAAAAAGACAAATGGTACAACACCAAATACTGTTCTCACAGGAAGTCATTGACAGTGTGATGCCTGTACTACTTGCCACATTACTGTTTAGAGTGGCAGAATTTAGAGCCTAGTAAGAGAATGAATTTGTTATCCTCTTTAAGACTAACTTTTTTCTATGGCAGAATGAGCCCAGCAGCTCTGTGGTATTTTAAGTTAACAATGTTATTTTCAAAACACCTATCACAAAGTTGTTTCATTTCATTCTTTGTGTCTTATACGAGGAATGGTTGCTCACTTTGTCCTTACTGAAATACATATGCCACAAGACATAGCAATCTACTACTCATAATTAGCTTTAATTTTTATTCTGCTTTGTATTTTCTAAGTTATGAAAAATAACATCCATGTGCACGTGTGTGTATGGGTGGGTCTGTATGCATGCACATTACTGCCTATATATATAATTTACATTTATACACACACACACACACACACACACACACACACACACACACACACACACACACACACACACACACATGCAAACACACATCTATCTATATATACAGATATATATATATATATATATGTGTGTGTGTGTGTGTGTGTGTGTGTAGAAATAGCTAAGAAAACATTGAGGCATTAAGGAATGGTACTGAATAAATTGACTACTGCTATCTGGATAAGAACAGAAAAGGAAGCTATGAAATGGGAGAAGTGTTAAGGATCTGGGACAGTGGTATGGCTCAGGGATATTTAGAATGACAGAGGTTTGCAGCAGAACATGAGAATGAGAAATGAGCATTAAAGAGTAGAGTGGAACAGGAGAAAGGGAGGCAACAGGGCACCAGTAAATAGACAGCTTTAGTAAAAGGAAGGTTAAGAAATGCAAGTACATGGAGGCATGGATAGAGGTTCTCAAAGGAGTATAGTAAGTGGATTTGCACATAGCTGAAAGGATGAAAAAAAGGCAGCCATGGAAGGAACAACAACAAAAAAAAAAAAGTAACTAGCTGTACTGATACTTTCAGACTGCAATGTGAAGTGTGTGAAGGGAGATAGATCAAAGGTGACCATGCAGGAGTCAATACCAGACAGAATAGGAGGAAACACTCTGCCAAATGGGATTAAAGAACCAGAACAGTGGAAGAGACAGCTTAGGTGATAACACGTCTATTATGGAAGTGACAGAAAAGGAGCTCGGACGTAACGTTTTCTGCAGTGTTACTTGTGGCAGTTGCCAGCATGGCAGAAAATGTGCTGATTATGGAGTATGGAGTATAATGATTAGCTGCAGCAGTAGACAAGATGGAAGGCGCTGTGATTGGAAAGACTACAGGTAAGACCTATCAGAAGTGCTTAGAGATGGGTCTAAAACATTCTCAAGGCTTGTGTCTTTAAGCTATGATGAAAGAGGGTGTAGAATAATTACAAGATGTGATAAACCATCAGGCAGAAAGCAGAAGAAAACAATAAGTGCTGAACATAACAGAAAAAAATAAGGATGATTCGTATCGATACTGAAGAGGATTTATATAGCATGCAAGGAGGCTGTGCAGGAAAATAAGGATGTTTCAAGCACTAGTGTAATTGCTAGCACCATTTAAAACATCCAAAACTCACAAAATATGTCAAACGACCGTTGAAACAATCCATTTATTATAAATCCAGTAAGCTGAAGTGCTTTTCGTCCGAGAGATACACGAACTTCAACAGATAAAAATGCAAGTCAAATAATGCAGTTTAAATAGTGTAAATAATTAATCAGCTGATGCATCGGTGTTAAACACGTGTCGGAATATCCCACCCATATATTTAAGTTCTGGATCTTGGACCAATTAATACCTAATATAAGAGGGGGACCAATAGAAATAGAATTAGAAAGACAGGAATTGTTATGGCAGATCAGATTATATGCATATAACTGGCCGGATCTCAATGACATGTGTTCCATTATGGCTATATTTGAAACTCAAAAGCCTTTGTATATAGGCTCACAAAAAAGTATATATTTACATGTATGAATTCCCTAAAACATGAACATATATTCAATATACAGTATGGGATTAAGTTGCTGCTAATAGGAAATATAGAAAATACAAATAGTTTTTAAAACCTGTTAAACATTTTTTTTTGGTTGCTGCTGTTTGTTTAAAACTGTTTTTTCCAGTATTCATTTGCATTAGAATAGTTTCAGTAATTTCAAATGAAATTACTATTTACTGTATAACTATTTTTTATAAGATTAATTAGGTTTTATCAGGATATTGTTTTAAATTTTTAAATATTAATAGAAAGTTTCTAATATGAATTGAATATATGGGGCATACTGCTTTAATGTTCAACACCGATGTATCAGCTGATTAATTGTTTACACTATTTAAACTGCATTATTTGACTTGTGTTTTTATCTGATGAAGTTCGTGTATCTCTCAGATGAAAAGCACTTCAGCTTACTGGATTTATAATAAACGTATTGTTTCAACAGTCGTTAGACAGAACACAGAAAACTTCCGAAAATTACAAAATATGTCAGACCATTAAAAACATGCATGGATGAAAGAAAGAGCATGTGGGTAAATGTTCTTGGATTCAAGGTGTTCAGGAATGGCAGACAGTAATTCATCGTGATAGATAAGTGATCTGTTTAAAGGAAGAACTCAAATAAAAGATCAAAGAGGAAAACAACAGACATGAAGGAGTGATGAAGTAAGAAGGATCAAAATGTAAGTTAAAGGCCCTGGCAGTTTAGATGGAAGAAGGTAGAAGATTGCTGGTGTGTAGATGCAGTGTGTCAATCCTTAGATACTTAAGCACAGGAGGATTAGATAAAAGTGAGGTGAAAAAGTAGTAAAATAAAAGAGAGGCTTATATTCTGTGGGACTGGAATCTGCCAAGAGCAGACAAATTGATTCTGATCTCCAGGATAAAGAGGGAATGGGAGCTGACCAAGGTCTTGACCAGTGAACCATAAACAAACTGGTGCAAGTCTATAGCAGAAATTATGTAATTCTGGATGTGGTTCTGTCAAAAGAGAGGAGTATTCAGGGTTGTCTTGATGATGGCACCATTAACCTGCAGTAATCATACCACAATGTGAAATAGTGCATGAAGAAGAACAGAAAGGCAAAGACAACAGCTTGAAAATTTAGTAGAGAGAATTATGTACAGCCTTCATAAAATTTCAGCACTTTTCAATGAATGCAGTGCCACGATCTACTCAATTGAGCAGACTCAAAAGTAAAGCTGGAACTCTAAGTGGGACCAAGAACCCAACCTACTTCACATGCATGGGGTTTTGACCCTGTACCTTTTTAATAAGAGGCACAGTTGGCAGATTGCTTAGGAGACTGGTTAGGCACTAAATAATAAAGGCCTATAAGAAACACTGTAGATGATAATGAACAGAGTACTAACCAGTCACTGGGGAGCTTTAGTGAGAAATTTGTTCTTTTCCTCTAAAAATATAGGCCTAGTATTGGTGTGAACTCTTGACAATTGTATTCTAGATTAGAGTAGATTTCACCAGTGCATGGCAGGTTGAATGTCAAAACACTAATCAGCAGCCCAAAATATGATGGAATAATAATAATGATCTTTACGAAAAATCATTGCATGTTTTAGAGACATAGACCTCCCCCTTATTGCTCTCCTACTGTGGACACATTAGAAGAGTCATTGTGAGTTCTGTTCAAGCAGCTTTATTTTTATACAAACACATTATGATAGTTTACTGACTTTAACTTAAGTAACTTGTATACAAACTAACTACTGTAATCATACATGTTTACTCTCAGGCTTCATGCTCAAAATGTGCTTGACATTTATACATGCACGTTACATCTTTCACATGCTTCTTAAAGACACAGCACATGGCACGTGCATCTGATCTACATCTTGAAAAATAAAATGTGTAACATTATGCATTTATTTTGCATGCAGATACTATTATGCATTTACACAAAATAAGATGCTTATATACACAGAAAAGTATATGTCGCTGCATATTTCACATTGGTCTTGGATACTCGTCCATATAATGTGACATAAAACTGGGAATTGGACTTAACAACTGGAGCAGTCTCTGTAAAATGTTTGGTCTTAGAACTGTCTGAGACACATTCAGGAATGGAATCAGAGATAGGAACACACTCTGGAATGGGAACAGTATTTGGTTCACTCTGAGATTTAGAGTCTTTGTCATCAAAACAATGTTGTGGTGATGATTCTGGTACAGGAAGTAAATGTCTGTGATTTTTCCTGTACTACATACCCTTGGATTCTAACAGGTAGGATCTCTTCTCGGCAAATATACCTGTAACCTGACCAATCCAGTCAAAACCTTTCGCTGTTTGTATTCTCACCATTTCTCCTTCCCTCAAGGGATGAAGAAATCTGCTCAATTTGTCATAACTGGACTTCTGGATTGACTGCTTCTTGAATAGTTGAGCCTTTATGGTTCTATTGTTCTTAGCTATAGGCCTCAATAAACTGGAACTAATAGGTAGTGTCATTCTGATTTGCCTGGAAAGAAGTCTTTGAGCAGGTGAACCAAGAATATCATCACGGGGTATGTTTCTGAAATTAAATAAATTCAAATAGTCTTCTGTATTGTCATGCTTTGACCTTTCAAGTAACTGCTTTCAATCTGCACTGCACGTTCAGTTAGACCATTTGACTGGATATTCAGGACTGCTAGTAACATGTACAAAGTCCCACTCTCTTGCAAATTTCTGAAACAACTGACTAGTAAATTGAGTACCATTGTCACAGATAACTGTGTGTGGACTACTATGGACTAAGAAATGACATTTCAACTTAGTAATAACAGTAGTGGATGTTAGGTTAGGTAGTAAGTCAATCTCAAACCAATTCATATAAGAGTCTATTAATACTAAGTAGTGTTGATTGTTCCACTTGATGATATCAGTGGCTACTGCTGACCAAGGTAGCTCAGGGACTAAATTTAGCTGAACTGTTTCTCTTTGCAGATGCGATCTAATACTACTGCATACTGAACAAGAATAAAGTACTTTATCAATGTCTCAAAGTAACGAAGGCCAAAAGACTAATTCTCTCACTCTTCTCTTAGTGGATGCAGAACCTGGGTGACCACAATGCAAAATCTGGATATAGTCTTGTTGTAAGGAAGCAGGAATAACAATTTTAGGACCTTTGAAAATAATGCATCTTCCATCAACATTTCATCTCAATAACGAAAATAGGTATGCACTTCAGGTGGTACACTAGATTGCTTTGACAGCCATCCAGCAATAATGTAGTGATTCAGCTTTTGCAAAATAGGATCCGTCTTTGTGTGATCTCTTAACTCATCAAGCCTAGTGGTAGAAAAATTACACACTGCCATCATGTCAAAGTCAAAAGTCTCTTCGTCAACCTGTTCCATCGTATTTCTGGGTGATCTGGATAAGGTTATCAGCCAGATAGAGTATTTTGCCTTTTGTATAGACTATTTTGAAATTGTACTTTTGCAATTTCTGCATCATTCTTTGTAATCTTGCTGGAGTAGAGTGCATAGGTTTTTTTAGAATAGTGACTAAAGGCTGGTGGTGAGTTTCAATCTCAATAGTTCAACCATAAATATAATCATGAATCTTGGAACATGCAAATACTATTGCTAAAAGTTCTTTTTCAATTTGAACATACTGCATCTCAGTTTGCGTAAGTGTTCTAGATGTATAGGCTACTGGACTGACCTCTTGAAGTATAACTGCAACTAGACCACATTTTGAAGAATCACAGGAAAGACTGGTTTATTCACCACATAGTATCTTAATATAGGTGGGGTGGCTATTTTCTGCTTGAGGTTTTCAAATGCCTTCTGGTGGTGGTCCAACCATGACCATGCAACATTTTTGTGCATTAGCTCTCGTAAAGGTGCTGCCAACTCACTGAAGTCTGGTATAAACTTGCCTAAATAGTTGACCATGCCTAGGAAATGTTGTAGAGCTTGAATATTGTCTGGTGATGACATCTTAAGTATAGCTGCTTGTTTGGTTGAATCTGGTCTCAAACCAGTACTAATGAACTGCATATGTAACTTTTGGTAACCTGAATTTGCACCTAAGAGGATTAAGCTTTACATTCACTTCAGGTGCTCTGTCTAGATCACTCTTTAGGTTTCTGTCATGCTCTGCTTCACCATTGCCTCCAACCAATAAATCATCTAGTATTATGGCACAACGTTAACCCGAAAAAAATTGCTCCATTGCAAGCTGAAATACTTCACTTGCAAAACATATTCCAAATGGCATCCTTAGGAATCTGTATCTGCCAAACAAGGTACTGAAAGTGGTTAGTAATGAAGATTTGTGATCAAGAATTACTTGCCAAAATGAACATTTTTGCATCCAAAATAGAAATATCAATGGCATTTAGTATTAGAGCTGCAACCTCTTTGACTGTGCACATTGGATTATGCAGTCTCTTCAATGCCGTACTCAAATCTCTTGGGTCAATACATATTCTGATTTCTTCTGAGCCTTTTTTGTGAGCTGCTACCATAGACAGCACCCATTCAGTTGGTTTTGTAACTGGACAAATTACATATCGCTGAGCTATTTTATCCAATTGAGCCATAACTTTATTCTGTATAGCAACTGGAACTTTTCTTGCTGGTCTGACCACTGGAGTGACCTCTGGGTCAAACTTCATAGAATACACAACTGGAAGTTTTCCCAACTTGTCATTGAAAACATCAGCATACTCTAAGAAAATGACTTCAGAAAAATTAGAAATCAGAGATGCACTTATGTGATGAACTTTTTTGCTAAAAGAAAGCAGATTCATTCTCAAGCTGTCTTTGAGACCCAGTAAAGACTGTACTGGCCTTTGGACTGCATATGATAACAATTTGTAACAGTTCTTGGCCAAATAACATGAAAGCATCACTGAGCCTTCATTTTGAATTTCTTCACTTCTATAAGCAGCAAGTTTCCCACTACTGACCACACTGAGTTCATTAGTTCTCACGTTAGAAAATGTGTCTGCTGATATAACATTACACTTTGAACCAGTGTCCACTTTAAGCTGCATTTATTTACCATTATCCAGACAGTACAGAACTCTTTGATTTTTGCCAATAGATCCACTGCATCAACTCTTTCACCAATTACAGACACACCATCTACATACAAAGCTGACTGCTGTGTTTCTACTTGATCAAGCTGCTTTTTTGTGTGACCTTTCTTTACAATTGCATGAGGTTTATTTGATTTGCAAAACTTTTGAAAATAGTTCTATTTTTTACACTTGTGACATTGCTGACCAAGTGTTAAGCATTTCTATCTTTTAGACTCAAGATTTGCAAAACAACTGCGACAGTTAACAATAAAGCTGGACTTTGGTTTTGCTGATTCATGCTTGCACTGTACTGAGCATGCTCCTTTAACTGAACTGCTCTTAGAATTACTGGAAAACTACATATTTTTCTTGATGAGCCTGCAGGGGCTGTGGCTGCCATGTGGTTAGGCCTACTTCTGTTTGCCACATGTTGCATACTATCTACATTTGCTCTAGAGCCTGCTGAAACAATGCTCTTGTCACTTGCAAGCATACTTGTATGTTTTCTGTCACTTCATGGAGATGACAAATCTCTGTAGCTTTAATCAGCATTAAATGACTGTTACAAATCAAAATCTTTCTCACAGCAGCACTATTAATACCACACATGATCCTGCACTATTAATACCACACATGATCTTGTCCTTTATTAACTCATCTTTTAAGTAACCAAACTGACATGTTTTAGCTTTGTTTCTCAGGTTAGTTATATAAGCTGCAAAAGTCTCCCGGTTTCTGATTTTTCATGTAAAACACATGCCTCTCTAATGTAATATTTGTCTAGGGGTTGCACATATCTCTGAACCTGTGCTTCAAACACTCAGGGTCTTCTCTTGATTCAGCCTGTACAACAATATGACGATTTTCACCTTCTCCTTCGTATACTTTTTGGTGCATACACAAGTGAACGTTCTCCTTGTATGGCATCTTACCCAGCTAGGTTTAACAAAATGAATGCCTTAGTGCATGCATCTTTATCTGAATAAGCTGCTTATATAATAATATCACATTCTTGCTCAAATATTCTCCAGTTCTCTGCAATATTTTGATCAATTACAAGTGGTAAGTGCTTTCAAAATCCATCTGCCAAATTAACACATACCAGTGAAAGGTTTTGCAAATAAGCATGAACACATATACATACACATATGCCAGTATTTACAACTTTGCCTAACAGCACAATAATCCTCTATACAACTGAACTTTGTGAAGCAATTTTCTCTCGGGCACTGTGGAATCTTAAAATTACTATATTGCCAGAAATTAACTCATATCAGTGTAAGAAACATATCAAACAACTGCTTGATGCAAGCCTCTATGTAACTGGACTTTGCAAAATAAGTCTCTAGGGTACTATAGCACTCTTGAAATTGTTGTCTTGTCAAAGTAATTTATCATCATTTTAAGAAACATTTCAAATGACTTCATGATGATAACGAACTGGGCAAGAGATGCTCAGAGTCAATAACATTTCGAAGTAATTGCACTTTGTGAATAAACTGTACACAGTATACTGAAATCTTCCCAAAATGGCGGTACCTTGCTAGGCAGCTCTTTACAGTGCAAGAAACACTGTAATAGTGGCACTTTGCAAACAGATGCACCCAACACAAGAAACATTTCAAAATGGCTATACTTTGATTGTACTTCACAAAATAGTTGCATTTTGCACACAAATAAACTCTTCAGAATACATACACAGTAATAAACACACACTGTAAGCCCTTTTACATACTTTGAGATACTTTGAATAACTTTAGTTGTGCCCTTGATACAACACAAAGCTGTAGTTATACCCAAAACTCAGCAATTTGCTAGAACATGCAGTCGCCTTGCTTTATTTATGCGTAATATGCGTTTTTTTGCCCTTATATTCGTTTTTCTCATTTAATCTCTTTTCATGCCCATTGTACTTTTCTTGTGCTCATTGTACTGCCCATTGTACTTTTCTTGTGCTCATTTTACTTTAAACATGCCCGTTTTGCTTTTCTGATAATCATTTTGTCAGATGTCATTTAAACATTTCCCTTAATTAAGAATCCCTTTGTGCCTCCCGCTTAATAATGCAGATTGTGCCCTTGTAATGCTCTGTTTTACCTTTTTCATAAAACAAGGAGTTTGTGTGTATTCTCATTACTTTTAATTCTTTTCTGGCTCTTTTTCATGCTCGTTTCTTTTAGCTTATCTCCACCGTCTTCTCTGCACCTCATGGCTCCATATCTTATTCTTTGCAATCCCGGTTCTGTCACCATGCCACTCTCTTACTTTGGACACAATAGAAGAGTCTTCATGGGTTCTGTTCAAGCAGCTTTATTTTATACAAACACAGCCACTGGGGATGCACAAGCCAGTGCATTTCTTTGTGCCGGTCCCAAGCCGGGATAAATGGGGAGGGTTGCGTCAGGAAGGGCATCCGGCGTAAAATTTTGCCAAATCATACATGCAGAAAACTGTACAGAAATTCATACCAGATCAGTCAAGGCCCGGGTTAACAACGACCGCCACAAGTACTGTTGGCCAACAGGGTGCTGGCGGAAATTGGGCTACTGTTGGCCGAAGGAGGAGAAGAGGCGGAAGGCATGCCCAAAGGCAGGTAAAGGCTAGGACTGTGATAGTGAGGGTCAGAACTTTGAATGTTGGCAGTATGACTGGTATAGGGAGGGAGCTAGCTGATTTGATGGACCAAAGGACGGTTGGTATATTGTGTGTGCAAGAGACCAGATGGAAGCAGAGCAAGGCTAGGTGTATCGGAGGTGGTTTCAAATTGTTTTATCATGGTGTGGATGGGAGGAGAAATGGCGTAGGCATTATCCTGAAGGAACAGTATGCTAAGAGTGTGTTGGAGGTGAAAAGAGTGTCGGATAGAGTGATGTTTATAAAGCTGGAAATTTATGGTGTAATGATGAATATGCTCCACAAGTTGGGTGTGCAGTGGATGAGAAAGAAACATTTTGGAGTGAGTTGGATGAAGTGGTGATGACTGTACCCAAGGGTGTGAGACTGGTGATTGGAGCAGATTTCAATGGGCATGTTGGTGAAGGGAACAGAGGGGATGAGGAAGTGATGGGTAGGTATGGTGTTAAGCAAAGGAATGCAGAAGGTCAGATGGTAGTGGATTTTACAAAAAGGATGGACATGGCTGTGATAAATACGTATTTTAACAAGAGGGAGGAGTATAGGGTGTCATACAAGAGTGGAGGAAGATGCACACAGGTGGATTATATCTTATGTAGAAGGGCCAATCTGAAGGATATAAACTGTAAAGTGGTGGCATGGGAAAGTGTAGTTAGGCAGCATAGGATGGTGGTTTGTAGGATGACATTGGTGATCAAGAAGAGGAGGATGAGTATGAGGGCAGCACCAAGGATCAAATGGTGGAAATTGAAAAAGGGTAATTGTGAGTTGATGTTCAGGGAAGAGTTAAGACAGGCACTGGGTGGCAATGAAGAGTTACCGAATAGCTGGGTAACTACTGCATAGCTAGTAAGAGAGATGGCTAGAAGGGTACTTGGTGTGACATCTGGAAAGAAGAAGGAGGACAAGGAGACCTGGTGGTGGAATGAAGAAGTACAGGAGAGTATACAGAGAAAGAGGTTAGTGAAGAAGAAGTGGGATTGTCAAAGAGATGAAGAAAGCAGACAAGAATATAAGGAGATGAAGTGCATGGAAAAGAGAGAGGTGGCGAAGGCTAAGGATAAGGCATATGAAGAGTTGTATAAAAGGTTGGACACTAAGGAGGGAGAAAAGGACCTGTACCAAATGGCTACACAGAGGGACCAAGCTAGTAAAGATGCGCAGCAGTTAATGGTAATAAAGGATAATGAGGGAAACGTACTCACAAGCCAGGAGAGTGTGTTCAGCAGATGGAAAGAGTACTTTGAGGGGCTGATGAATGAAGAGAATGAGAGGGAGAGAAGGTTGGATGATGTGCGGATAGTGAATCATGAAGTGCAGTGGATTAGCAAGGAGGAAGTAAGGATAGCTATGAAGAGGATGAAGAACGGAAAGGCTGTTGGTCCAGATGACATACCTGTGGAAGCATGGAGGTGTTTAGGTGAAATGGCAGTGGAGTTTTTAACTAGATTGTTTAATGAAATCTTGGAAAGTGAGAGGATGCTGGAGGAATGGAGTGTTTGGTACCGATTTTTAAGAATAAGGGTGATGTGCAGAGCTGTAGTAACTACAGAGGGATTAAACTGATCAGTCACAGCATGAAGTTATGGGAAAGAGTAGTGGAAGCTAGGTTAAGAAGAGACGTGATGATTAGTGATCAGCAGTATGGTTTCATGTCAGGAAAGAGCACTACAGTTGCGATGTTTGCTCTGAGAGTGTTGATGGAGAAGTACAGAGAATGTGAGAAGGAGTTGCATTGTGTTTTTGTAGACTTGGAGAAAGCATATGACAGGGTGCCTAGAGAGGAGTTGTGGTATTGTATGAGGAAGTCGGGAGTGTCAGAGAAGTATGTAAGAGTGGTACAGGATATGTACGAGGGTAGTGTGACAGCGGTGAGGTCTGTGGTGGGAGTGACAGATGCGTTTAAGGTGGAGGTGGGATTACATCAAGGATCAGCTCTGAGCCCTTTCATATTTGCAGTGGTGATGGACAGGTTGACAGAAGAGATCAGACAAGAGTCCCCGTGGACTATGATGTTTGCAAATGACATTGTGATCTGTAGTGAGAGTAGGGATCAGGTGGAGGAGACCCTGGAGAGGTGGAGATATGCTCTAGAGTGAAGAGGAATGAAGGTCAGCAGGACTAAGACAGAATATATGTGTGTGAATGAGAGAGAGGCTAGAGGAATGGTGAGGATGCAGGGAGTAGTGGTGGTGAAGGTGAATGAGTTTAAGTACTTGGGATCAACAGTTCAGAGTAATGGTGAGTGTGGAAGAGAGGTGAAGAAGAAAGTACAGGCAGGATGGAGTGGATGGAGAAGAGTGTCAGGAGTGATTTGTGACAGACGGATACCAGTAAGAGTGAAAGGGAAGGTCTACAAGAGGGTAGTGAGACCAGCTATGTTATATGGGTTGGAGACAGTGGCATTGACAAAAAGGCAGGAGTCAAAGCTTGACGTGGCAGAGTTGAAGATGTTAAGATTTGCACTGGGTGTAATGAGGATGGACAGGATTAGGAATAAGTATATTAGAGGGTGAGCCCAGGTTCGAAGGTTCAGAGACAAAGCCAGAGAAGCAAGATTACCTTGGTTTGGACATGTGCTGAGGAGGGATGCAGAGTATATTGGGAAAAAGATGCTAAGGATGAAGCTGCCAGGTAACAGAAAAAGAGGAAGGCCTAATATAAGGTTTATGGATGTGGTGAGAGAGGACATGCAGGTGGTTTGTATGACAGAGCAAGATGCAGAGGACAGGAAGAAGTGGAAACAGTTCATCTGCTGTGGCGACCCCTAATGGCAGCAGCCAAAAGAAGAAGAAGAAGATCATGATAGAAGTTCACTGAATTTAACTTAAGTAACTTATATACAAACTAACTACTGTAATCATACATGCTTACTCTCTGGTTGCAGTCTCAAAATGGCATTAGGAATGACACGTGCTTGACATTTTTGCATGCACGTTACATCTTTAACATGCTTCTTAAAGACACGGCACATGCACTCTGATCTACACCCCCCCTCGAAGATGTCAGTGCTGAGCCACCCCTCAATTCCACAAGTGGCTGACATCAGCTGCATTCTTTGCACACCATCAGATAACACCTTAACAGTTGTTTCCCCACTCTCCACCAGGGACACTGAACTATTACTCTGTGGCCCAAGTACTCCCACCCACAAAAAACGGGTACTCACATTAACCTGTGCCAGTACCTCAGGCAGAGGAGAAACTAACTGAATCCAGGTTACACTGGCTGAAGTCAGAGCTTTATCCCATTATGTCATGGTGCTGGCTAAATACTGTTGTTAAACAGGAGAGCACAAACGTTTGTTCTTGTGTGATAGTTACATATAAACATAGCTCTCATATGTCCAGATTTTTTCAGAATTTCCAGATTTTTTCCTCATATTTTTGGTCTGTTCCTCATAAAATGTGTGGTTTACTGGTAAATCATTGAGGGTTGAATCAATAAATAATGCTATCTATTTGAGTGGCAGACTTCATGTCCTTCAGAAAATGAATGTTAACACAGAACCTAATTTTCTAACAACTTTCTAAGTTTATAAGAGTAATACTTAAAATCTGTCCCTAATTTTCGGCCTATGTCCACCCATTATTTTTGACTTTGTATAGATTTATTGTGCTAAGTGGTTGTGAGGTATGCATATAATCAGTTTGTCATTTATAGTGTCTGTCCAGAGTACTTTTACTGCAAAATGCTCATAACATATTGCATTGTGACCAGTTCTCACTTTACACTGTGTGTTATTTCTAGATGTCATTTGCTAATTACTTGCAATCTGCATAGATTTTTTTCATTAGCACTAGTCCTTAACACATTCATTTTCTCTTTTTACTGCTTTATTTCACTTAAAGCATATCCTTGCATAATGAGCCATTATACCACACATTTTGAAAATTTGTCTTTTGAACTATGTTGCTTTCTCTCATGCTTATTGCCACACCACTTTACTTGGTTTAGCTCTTTTTTACTCATTTTAATAGATGTATGAGTTTAAAAAAAAAATGTGTGCTCCATCTGAAGAGAGAGTCGGTCACATATTTTCATCCATATCTTCCACAATTTCACAAATTTAGCCATTGGAAATGACCTGCTGCAATTGTGAACCATTTGATATCCTGCTAGTTAACAGCCTTTCAGCATACCTCTCAAACCTCTTAGAGTAAGAAATCTGGACAAAGCCATAAAAAAGTGGTACAAATAAGGACGTTTTTAAATATTGCTCTTACAGACTTAGAAAGTTGATACAATAACAGGTTTTGCATTAGCATGAATTTTCTGAAGGGTATGAAGTCTAAAAATCAAATGTCTATCATTATTTTCTAACTTCAGTCTTTAATGATGTGTCACTAATTTGCCAGAAAGACACAATTTTATGAAAAATGGAACAATAATATAAGGCAAAAATTTGTACAGTTGAGAAGCATGTCTTTCACCTCACCTTACTCCATTTTCAAATATTTTATCTAACCGGTGTTGCAAACACACTACTATACCATGAAATATTCAAGGGCTATTCAATTTGTGAGTAAATGTATTTATTTCTAGTGACATTTTGTCAACATTTTGATAAAATTGGTGCAAACCACAGGCATGATACTTCAGAAAACTTAATTAACCCCACACTTTAACTTAAACACATATTAGAGTTTTTTTTTTTTTTTTTAAGTTTCGTTATTATAATATTTAAGTACTTCAATAGTTAAATAGAAAGTAAAACAACAGTTATCATCTATCTTGCAATTTGCTAGTTAATGCCTTCAAGAGTAAAGTTATTTATATTTTTGCAAGGGGGGGGGGTGTAGCCAGGATAGTGAGCAGTTAACACTATTTTTATCTGTACTTCATTTTAACATCTCTAAGGGATTTCTACTAAATAACTCAAATAGAACATTTTAAAACGTGATGGAATTATATATTAACATCTTCTGAAAAAATTACTACAAAAATAAGTTTGAAATCTTTTTAATTGCTTTTTCATGTCAAAAAAACTAGAAAGAACGAATTGTCTTGGTCCACTTCATAAACGCACAACACCAAATGACATTTGATGACCTTTGTTAAACTTCCATAAATATGATTGTTAACCAATAGTTATAAAATTCAACCAAAACATGACACAGGTGATAATAACATTCCATGGAAGAAAACATAAAATAACCATAAGGGCAGCGTAACCACTCACCCTTAATAAGCAGCGTCCCCCACTTGCTCACTTATCTTTGCACTAACAAGGCAGCATTACCCTGCTCACCTTCAATTTATTAAATTACACCACCATCCAAATAAGCAGCTCTGCTTGCTTATTAACTTATCCAACAGAGCAACAACTCACTTTCCTTTCAACTTATTGAATTGCACATCCAACACCAGAGGGGGAAGAGAAGAGGGCAAGTCTGACCCTCTTCTCCACCCATCAGCCTGACCAGGCTATTCCCCCCCTCTGAACAAACGTCTAGTAATCTAACCTCAAGTAAAGCATAGGTCAAACATCATTCAGTGCACACATTCTCCCAAACCAAGCTGGATCCAAGCCACTACCTCCTAACCCTATACATTACTAATGGAAACAGCGAAGTACCTAGCAACTGAAAACAAACCACTGACCCCTCTCCTATGCTATAGTAGAAAATCTGTAACCCCATCACCTATCATATCTACTGCCGTGATGTAATTAAACAATACTACCTGACCACAGGAAGCCTCGCAATGTTACCAAGAGCCTTACCAACCACTGGACTCACTACTAAGCCCCGCCACTGAAGACCTTCCAAGGCAAATGCATACCACCATGCCACACTGCAACCCTCTTGTATACCGCCCTTTATTTATTTATTTTTTTTTATACTGTCTAATGAATGTAATACACCTCTTAAATCTCTTCAAAATTCTATTTAATAAAATACTTCCATCACTCCAACTACCCATTATAAACAATAAGACACTTAAACCACCCTCATGACTGGTAGCAATGCGACTTAAAAACATCACCATCATGGCCAGCATCACCAACAATAGACCCAAGTAAGAAAAATGAACCAAAACAATATCCCAACAAACTAGAAAATACCCAATGCCACCAGGTCACACAATGTCCGTGGCACGCTATTACCATCCCGAATATAGTGAAGCAACCCAGCCCAGTTTATCCTGAAACTGCAGTAACTCAAAGCTAAATTTATTTATTTATTTTATTTAACATTTGTTGACCGGGAAAGTCCGACTAGGTTCCACAGATCCTGTTTTCAGCGGAGGCCCGGGGAGAAATGCTCCAGAAGCATGTCTTTAGAATGCTTCCTTCCATCAAACCCCCCCCATCTAGTTCATAAGCCTAACTGATGCAATGCAACCTGCTAATCCCCTACACCTGATGTCTACAATAATATCTGACCCATTCCAAAGAAGATCACCGTCACCCATCAAACAAAGTAAAATTCCACACTGATACGCCCCATACAAGATCAAACAAAAACAAGACATTACCTTGTGACTGCAGGAAAAAAACACAACAAACCAACAACTCCGTATTCACTGCACTGCTGAAAACCCATAATCTCCTGTCGTACCACTCTGTCAGTCAAAGCCCTCCTCAGGTTCTTTTCTCACCTGTCAAGACCACATTTCTTCAGTCCACCAAGTAATACCAACTCTGCATGTCCCAATCTGCACTCAGAGCGATCTGTAAAAGAAAAAAACTGTAAATACTCCACACACGCATAAACCAAATTCTTAAAGGCCATTATACACCACCGAGGGCATATCTCATTTATCAACTGCATCATATGCTGACACAACCAGATGCAAAACACCCTTATAAATTAAATGCACTACCACGATCCCATAAAATTACCTCCCAACTCCCATAATAACAGTACATCAGATACTCCTGTGAAATAAAGCAAGGTCTTATTTTATAGCTAACATTATCACTTGTCTACCAACACAGGAGGTCTCAACAAAATCAATGACTAGACAAAGAAAAATTAAAACCGGCCACAATCTTGCTATACCGCCACTTACAAAAAAAAAAAAAAAAAAAAAACAGGGATACAAACTCCCCTTACCTGCATGGCCTTAGGACAAAGACAACATTCACCCTTGCCCATTTTAACAACAAGCAACATGGACTGCAGTCTGGATTGTGAAAACTCATTTACCTGAATATGGCTAGGTTATAAAAAACTTTAGAACCATTAGTCTGGAAACCACCCCCAAGTGCAGAATAACAAAGTTATCCTCATACTGTTTACCACACCTCAAGCCCACATCCCCCGTAGCATACCCTATCCTACAAATTAAATTGCACAATAACCATAACTAAAACATTGATAAATAACCAGCTAAATACCCTAAACCATTAACCTATTAACTTCCTCTGCTTATGATGGCTGTTCGTCCATCCCTCCTGCAAGAACTCCCAGACCCCTCGTAAACCACAACACCTACATACCTAGAGTACTCCATCAAACCCTTCCTGATCTTAAGTCATGCATACCGAAGCAACTCCTATCAGCTCAGAGTACAAGTCACAAACTAATGAGTAACTAAATTATGCATAAAGTGTCCATCCATGTCCATCTTGAAATACATCACTAGGTGCTGCATGTAAAACACATTGAACTTGATATCCCCAAGCCACCACATATCTGAGCTAGACTCCAAATACTCAGCATCACTGTTGTTCCTCTAACCCATCATCTAAACAACCCCCAAAATTAAGCCTCCCAAACCCAACACCTCCTATAAAATGTGTAAAGAAAATGAAATTCCCCATGACCAGTCCTATCCACCTGCCCCAAGAGCCATTCCAGTGAACTGCCCAGGAGCAACCCAATGGTAAATTACACCAACGTTTTAACCCCTTTTGATACCAATGCAAATCCCATGAACAATCCAATACATCTACCAAGAGCTCAGCCTCCTTAATCCACCACTTACCCTTAAATTCCCCTTTAAAACTTCCCTATTAATGAGACACCTCTGTGTCCAACAGCAACACTAATTTGGCCCAAACACTCACTTACCTCCAATGCTCCCACAAACTCTACTTATCCTTAACTTACACCTGAAACCTACAAACTGAATAACCTACCCCTTCCTACACCACTGTAGCTTCACAAACACTACCTTCCTTGTAAGAACAAAATAGTCCTACTTTTTGGCCCCAACACTCCTTGATTCAAATAAATAAAATCGGAGTCACACCCACAATGCAAACTGAACCAGAATGAGTAAGTAAAATTAAAATGGTACCTGTGACCTCATTCCCTGCAAATGAAAACCTCTTTGCAACAACCTCCATCACCTAAGATGAGTGATTGCCTTACATAGCACTCCGAGATCTAAAACACCCAACATGACACCACCTTCTGAAAAGAAAGAAAAAATGTAAATCATCTGAACTACAACACACTTGAAGAACACCTGCCTCCCTCCCCAGTACCCTCAGTATAAAGATCTAGGCACAAGCAAGGTGTAATCACTCCCCCTACTCTCCAACCTCCAACAATGAAACAATAAAATGCACCCATGGAAACATTTCATTTATTTTTTTACCCATCTTTTCCAAAATAGGGACAGAAATTAAACACTGCTCCTATAAGATTAAAAAGTTGCCAGAGTTACGGGATCTGTATCAATATACATGTCTGCAGGATTTGATGTCTGAACATACTCGTATGCCATTATTTAGTGACTGGACACATCAACTCATGCCTGTGGTTTGAGCGGACACCAACCTATGAGGAATAGCCCAAAATATGAGGCAAAATCTGAACAGTCGAGAGGTATGACCACCACACCGCTTCTTTCAACTTAACCTGATGAAATCATTTGCACTGGCATGAATTACCTGAAAGAGCCATAGTTTGCAGCTCCCCTGTCTGCCATTATATTCCTATATATATAATCTGTGACATGCCCCATTGGTTCCATTAACTGTCCTACACTGAAGTGACACTACCCCTTACACTGTGCTTATGCATAAAAAAACAAACAAACAAAAAAAACACCACACATTAATGTGGTGGAGCCCTTAATTAGTCTAGATTGTTCACACACATTAATGTGGTGGAGCCCTTAATTAGTCTAGATTGTTCACACCCATGTCTAAACAAAGGGGCCATAATGTCCCCAAGCACATCTGCACATGAAAACTAACTCCCTACAAATGAACAAGTATTCCAGCCACACGCTGAATATATAGGTCGAGCTGGATTACTTCACTGAATGTTCTGGTGCTGAGTGACTCCGACCCTTCACTGCACATGCATTTAATCCCTTCCCCCACAACTGGGAGCTTATTAGATCAGCAACACAGTGTTAATAAGGGCAGTATGTTATGCTCAAAGGTTAACCTTGCACGAGCCACAAAAAACCCTAACACCATAGACATTAAACCTGAGAAACCCCCACTGAGCCCCAAAGGTCAACTCTGTGCATTTGACTATTTGAATGTTGCTAGAGTAACAGGGTCTGTTTTAACATACTTCCTCCAAAGGATTGGAAGTCTGAAACCCAAATGCATGTCACAAACTCTATGAGGAACAGACCAAAATATGAGCCAAAATCTGTGCATTCTGCAAAAATTCTAGACAGTTGAGAGGTATGACACTGTCTATACTATATGAATGCAACTGACTACCATGTTGACCTTCTTATACAAATACGAGGTTTTGCATTAGCATGAATTTTCTGAAGGGTATGAAGTCTGAAACTGAAATGTCCATCATTATCTGGACTTCAGTCCTCAACGATTTGCCAGTGGTTTGCGAGAAACCACCATTTTGAGACAGAGACCAAAAGTATGAGGCAGAATTCTGGACATTCTGCTAACTCTGTACAGTTGGGAGGTCTATATCTGTATCATACCCAAAGCTGCCCATGAGCCATGCCTCTCACTTCGGAGAGCAAAAAATCTGTACAAAGCCACGAACAATATAGGAATCAAACAAACAGCTGAATTTGGTCTGACAAACTCAGAAAACACCACTCTACCTCAGATGATGCCCCTGCATTACAAATGCATATCATGAGCCAAAAGGCAGGTTTTACACTAATGTGAACTCCAAAGGGAAAGCTGGAACTCAAATGTGTGACGTAACCTTATTCCCCGCTGTGACCACCAATGATTTTGCAATGCTCTGCCAATGGCTGTATCTTTTATTAGCAATCTCCCCTTAAAAAACAAAACAAAAAAATGGCAGGGAAATAGAACAGCTGAGATGAATGCCCTCTATGGATTTGCACAGCCACATGTACAGCCATACTTCTGTGCATTTTAGAACAACACAGCACACATGAAAAAGCAACCACACTTTACCTCTCTCTGAGTCTGCTAAAAGCCACAATGCAGTTTCCTCAGCAGGAATCCCCTGACAAAGAACAAAATGCCTCCTAAACACCATTTACATCTTTTTAATTGAGTGGGCAGAAAATGCAGGGACAGATGATATTGTAGACTAATCCAGTGTAACTGCAGTGACATGTACCCGCCCAACAGGTGAGTAAGCAGCTCAAACAGTCTGGGTTCTGTTATCCTAGAGGTTGCAGAGCCAGAACCGAAAGACTGTTTTACCTCAGTTCAGCCTATAAAGTGGAAGGGGACCAGTGCCATGCCTAACTTGTCTCAGCCAGGTTAAGTAGGGCTGAGAACAGTCACAGATACTTTAATCTGGCAAGTAAACATTGCAGCCTCAACAAATAGTAGAACATAAAAAAAAACAACTTACCTTAACACTGCTAGCAGGGGGGCTTCACCCCTCTGCACCCTCCACACCCCCCGGAACTTAAATATACCAACTTCATGATCGCACAATAGTGCAAAAGTGGAAATCTTTCCATTCTGCACTGTAGGGAGATGCCGATTCCCCATGGTCGACATTTCAAATGTCGATCGTATGGTTTTGGTCATATTTATGTCGACATTGTGAAATGCCGAACCATTCGAAGAGGACCCATATATATATATATATATATATATATATATATATATATATATATATATATATATGGATTTACTTCGGTAGATTGAACTTTTACAAGTTCAAACCACATATGGCCGAGACCATATTTTCAAACTCGTAAAAGTTTGAACGCTGAAATAAAAGCACATAAAACAAAAAAAACACAAAACTAAACGTCTATAGCCCCCCTGCACCCCCCACACCCTGTTACTTAAATATACCAACCCCGAGATCACACTACATTGTGGAAATGGGAAATCTTTCCTTTCTGCTCTGTACAGAGATCTCCATTCAGTCCGAATTAACTTTTACAAGTTCAGATATATGGTCTCGACCATATGTGGTTCGAACTTGTAGACGTCCGATTGAATGAAGGGGACCCATATATATATATATATATATATATATATATATATATATATATATATATATATATATATATATATATAAATACCTACAGGTCATCTTGGACATAACCTTTGTCTTAGCAAGCTCACACAAAAATTGTGACTCCTAACTCAACTACACTTGACAAAACCCTGAAAGCCCCTCCCTACCTTTAACTCATTTCCTCCTAACATCCCTCTATCCCATTTAACCCTATCCTTCCATTATTCTCTTAGTTCCTGCTAGTCTATGTATCTAGCCCCACTTGAGGATGTCCCAGGACAAAATGGTCTGTTCCAAACCTCATTTATCTCAAAATGAGCCCCAGTGTATAAGACAGTACAATGAAAAGAAGACATATCGGCTATACTAACTACATCAATGAGTTATCTGTAAAGACACATAAATTAGAAAGCAAAATGGACTATTTTAAAGGGGAATGTAAAAACAATTGAAATGCTGAATCTCATAAACAACAATTACTACAAATCTCGGGTATAGAAGAGGCAGTGTTTGATTGTGAAGGAAGATTACATAAAAATGAGAACACTGAATTTCTTCTGAAAACAAAATAGCTTATTCTGAGATAAAATAGAAGACTTACAGCACATCTAGAAGGAATAGCATCATAATTTACGGGATTCCTGAAGAAGAAGAGGGAGACAGTATGATTCAATTCGATAATACCTGGCTGCCTAAAACTTTGAACCTGCCTGAAGCTTTTACCTTTGACATCAAAAGGGCACATACACCATTTTCCAACTCATCTTTTAAAAACCACCTTCACCAAGGTCAGTGATCGTAAGATTGTTCGCAAGTCAAGATAAGGAATTAGTCTTAAAAGATTGTATGGACCACCAATTATCCTGTTAAAATTAAAGAAAATACTTTAAGATTTGACAATGACTATTCAACATTAGTGATGTAAAAGAGAAAAGCATGTGTGACACTTCTAAAAGTTTAAATAGAAAATTATATTAAAGGACAAATCTTGTTTCCAGCAAAAAATAATAATTAATCTTCCAGGAAGAAAGATACATCTTGGAAGATGCAGTGGACTTTTTTCTAGGATTTTATTTTTCTGTATAAATAAAAGAATTAGACTGGAATCCATCAACTTCTTTGAAGAGAAATGCAACAAGAGATGGTTAATAAAAAAACAAAACAGTAAGAAACTGAATGACAAATGAAAATTCACAAATTTCATGGTTATGTATTCTTATTAATTTAAAGAAGTTCTTGAATACTTATGAGCAGGTGCTGACCAGTCACGAGTGGAATTCAACAGGGATCAGTCCTGGGTCCTTTCATGTTTAGCATCTACTTCCTGTTTGGCATCTACTTCTCAGAAATCCAGGCCAACATGGAGGGACTCTGGCTGACCAACTTCGTGGATGACTGTAAGCTGAGAGCCATTATTAACTCCCCAAGTGATGTAGATACCCTACAGAAAGGCCTCACTGAGACCAATGACTGGTGTTGAAACCATGGCCTTAAACTTAATGCTAAAAAATGCGTCATCATCCCCTTTGGGAAAACTCAATTCACACTAATTACCACATTGATGGGAGCCCACTGAACACTGAAAGCATTATAAGAGATCTGGAAACACAGGTTGACAGCAACCTCTCCTTCGACTACCACATTGCACTGTGGTGAGAAAGTCCTTCTATGTGGCACAACTCATTACCAATGGTTTTGCATCCAAGAAGAAAGAGGTCATAATCTCTCTCTACTATTCCCTCATTAGGCCATTCATCGAGTATAATGCCCCATTTGGCATGTACCTCACTAGCCACATACAACAGCTGGAAAGGCCACACAAGTACCTCATGAAGAGGATTCTAGGCCTTGAAGACATGTCCTACATGGACAGACTCAAAAATCTTAAGCTATTCTCTGTGTTATATCATCTAGTAAGAGGCGATCTCTGCTTGACTTACAAAGCCAGGTCTGACCCAGCTCTGTTAGAAATGCTACATCTAAAGAAATCCCAATCCCACCGCACCACACACACTGGAGACCTCAACCTCATTATCACAATCAGCAGAACATGCTGGAAGGACAGGTTCATAACTCAGAGACTGCCCATGCTCTGGAGTAGACTTCCCATACATGTCAAGCCGAGCACCTCACTGGCCTTCTTCAAGACAAATCTTGATGAGTGGATGGGAAATAGAAAGCTCACCCTGAGATCACTGCAGTGGCTCTACTTGATAGAGGCACTGGGAATTAACGTTGAGCGCCACGATGCCAGGGCACTTCTATGGGCTAGGCCTGTAAAGGCTTCAGGGCCATTAGGCTATTACACACCTACGAACCTATGAATATTACTTTTTGCAAGGTAAATAATTTGTTTCTTTCTTTCCTTACGTCAAAAGTTTACTAGTTCCCTTTTTTAATGTTAGAGTTTGATTCTTTTAGCCATATATGAAATTATAGCCATTTATTTTCAATTAGAGTATAAAAGGTTAAACTATTCATTTTATTAAAAGTTAATCATTATTATGATGAAACGTATGTCAGCTGGCACATTTTCTGATATGTTGGCATAGCTGTGTAAGGTACTATTAAATATAATACAAGATGCAACAAATGGCACTAAATAGGCACGTTAAGTTACATTCTGGGTTCTTAAAATGATCCAGTAGTGTGCAACTGATAGTATACTTAACATATAATAGTACCCAGGAAAGACATGATATGTTATAGCAAAGTATACAAAATATAACTTCATTTTAACAACTGTTTTACAAGTAAAACCTAGATCACATATAACTGTCATTCTTTTAATGCAAGTTTATATGGTTTGTCTCCTTTAAAAATGATAGTCTGCTTTATATTAAACATATCATAGAAAAAGTACTTGCTGAATCTTTAAATGTTATTTCTTTAAACACAGTAGCTTTTTAGTGGTTAACATACTTTGAATTTATTGTTTTACTGGTTTAGCTATGTTTGAGGACTTGATGTGTAATGTAGAGGTGGCTTGGATTCACATGTTCATCGTGTTTCACTGTTGCAGTCATTACACTTGGGTTATCCTCCTGGCAGGCTACCCGCAGTCGGCCTGAATTCCAAAGTCCTGGTCCAGCGTCGGTTGCTGTCGCCTCTTCCCTGACGTCAGTGCCCCAGAGGTATAAAAGATGCAGCCGATGCCATTTTCTTCAGTCTTTCTTGCTGTGCGGTGCCCAAAGCAAAAGCAGTTTGCAAGTGCCGGTTGGCTGACTCCTGAGATTTTCGAAATTGAATTTCAGATCCAAAGTCTTCAGTAAAGCTAAGTACCCCATTGGAGAAACTTTTTCTTGCTCCAGTCCGATGTCAGTAAAAGTTAACAATTGTATTTCCTGTGGGAAGCAAATACCTCATAAGGATTTTCATTCTTACTGTCAATACTTACTGGAAGTCAATAAAATTCACTTGTGAACGTGGTTTCCTGAATAATCTGTGCGAGCAAGCTGCTAACAACAGCAGACAAATACTGAGTTTTGTCAAGAACACGGGGAACGAATCCATGGGTAGGTGGACCGTACATGAACCTGAGGAGATACAGTATATTAGTTTGATCTGGCAGGGGAGGCAATAATAGCTGTCCAAGCATCAAGGTTTGCAAGCCCACTTGTTATCCTATATAGGAGGAACGGAGGGGTCCAAATAGAGAGCTGAAACGTCAGCAAGCAAAGGAAAATAGTAGTGCTGAACTAAATTCATCCTCAAGTCTTGTCTCCCACCAGGACACAAGTGCTCCTCAGCAATTATATTCTGCTTGCCGAGCACACTCAAGCAAATCTGCAGTCTGTGGCTACCACTCCACCCATACAGTATAAGAAGGAATCAGTACTGCAAACTAAACAAGGATATACATTTTGAGCCTCAAGAGCAGGGTCAGTCCACCCAGGCATTCTACTTGTATGTTTTATGAGAGTGAAGCTATTACATTAGCAGTATTTCTTAGTAGTTCTCAACTTGCTAATAAAACTGACTGTTGTAGACTTGTGTCCTCCCCCCCACTAGTACAGTAATCCTAACTGTCCAATATACAGTATACATTTAATTCACATCCCTGTGACTAAATTAACCATCAAGCAGCCCTCTCAGTGCTTTCTGCCTTAGTTTGTATCACTTGGAGGCCCACCTGCTTATTTGCATCTCTATACATTCCCCTTCTTTGCTAATGTATCTCCTTACTCTAATCTGTGCACAAACTGGTTACTAATCAGCAAGTCAATGTGAAGACACACTCCCAACCTTAATAAACATTGCTGTCTCTACCCTCCTTCACTTTACAGGTAGTTTGAATTATTACTTACCCCCTCTGAGGCCTTCACTGATTTCCACTGATTGCCTCTCTGGTTTCTTTGCATTCCACCTGGTTTACACCCCTTGTGCTATCTCCCTCCCCCAATACAAAGTCTATATTAGAATCCTGCTGAGCATGCAGCCATCTTTTAATTTCTAGTCTTCCACCAGGACACAAGTGCTCCTCAGCAATTACATTCTGCTTGCCGGTAATCCATTAGATCTCAGGAATTTGTTTTAAAAGTGTTCATATTTGTAAAGTAATACTTACTTTTTCTTCTGTCTTGGTTGGCTCTGCCCCACTCCGTTCGCCCTCACTAATGCTCGGGCTCTCTCCACTCCCCTGCCCTGCCCCCTATCCCCTCCCACCCCCACTACCTCTACATTTATAGTAATCACAGCCACACCCACAGCTCACCCTCGCATCACCTCCACCAATCACAGCTCACATTATACCACACCAACCTGCTCCACACAAAATACTCCCAATCACTCTCATTCCCACTAGGCATTTTTTACATCACCCACACTACTTCCCCATCCACATATAGTGCAACCCTATAATTCCTATTCAGACCCCCCACCTAGAAACAACTTAAACTTTATAACCATGACTATCACTTCGTAAAGGGGGTGGAACTGCCTTACTGTACAAGTCAAACTTAACTGTCCGTCAATTACCAAACTCCTACCCCTCCCCCAATAATTGGGACATACTTATCTCACAACTTCAACTTCATCCTAAAAAGGTCATCACCACAATTGTGATCTATATTCCACCTGGTAATACACCTGCTAGCCTTGAAGACTTCTTATCCTGGTGTTCTTCCACATAATCACAAGAAACCCTTATTCTGGGGGACTTCAACCTCGATTGGTTCACCTGTATATCAGAACCACCAAGTAATCTAATAAATCTTAATGGCTACCAGCAGCTAGTCCAAATTCCAACTAGATGTGATAAAAAATCTAAAAGGGAATCCATCCTTGACTGGGTCCTAACTAACAACCCCACATCGTACCCTCACACAGGCAGTCTCCCAGACAACTTAAGTGACCACAACATAATATACTTTATACGCAGTAGAACAAGCATATGCAAAACCACTAACTATATATCCACTAGAAACACAAAAAAATTCTCTCCTGAGGTCCTCAACACTTTACTCTGTAACTGTGACTGGACCCCCCTAAAAACCCTCCCACTTGACCAGGCTATAGCATATTTCAACAAAACATTTCTACAACACCTAGACACTTTCGCTCCATTGTGCAAAATCAAGGTTAGAACCTCTACAAACCCCTGGCCCAGTAAAGAAACCAAACAAATCCTCAAGTCCAGAGACACTGCCTGGCTTTACTATAAAAAAAACAAAGAAACACAAAGCCTAACTAAGTACCAAGAACTGCGCAACCATGCAAAAAAATGCATTAGGCTGGACAAAAAATCCTACTATACAACATTACAAACTAAATACCAACACAACCCACAAAAATTTTGGAAAAATGTAAACCAGCTACTAAAATCCACCCAAAAGGCTACCCCAAACCAACCATCCCTGACACTAAAGTTCCCATCGAAACACAATTCAACTCCCACTTTGTGAACTCAATTCTATCCTTAGTATCACAGGACAGTTCCTTCCTCACTATCCCCCAACACAAATAACACTAATACAAGCTTTACCCTCAAAACAGTTTCCACCACTTCAATCAAAAGCATGCTCTCCAAACTAAAAACCTCATCAACAGCAGCCGACCTACTCCCCAGCTATTTCTTGAAACTCACAGCAGATGCTATTGCTATCCCAGTCTCCACTCTCATAAACAGATCAATTGTTGAAAACTATGTGCCCAAACTCTGGAAAATATCCTATGTTACACCCATACATAAAGGCGGGACCTCCACTGAACTTAATAACTACAGACCCATTGCTTTACTCTCCCCTCTGGCCAAAATCCTAGAAAAATGCATCCATACCCAGATGCTAAACTATCTGCTAGACAGCAACATCCTGTCACCTACTCAGCATGGTTTTAGACCTGCCCATAGTACCACTACAGCCCTCCTCTGCTTCACAGACACAGTAAACCATCTCAAAAATGAAGGCCTACAAGTGTCAAATCTTTTTTTGGATATGTCCAAAGCATTTGACACAGTCTCACACCAAATCCTGCTAAACAAACTAAACCAATATCATCTATCAAATTCCACTCTTACCTGGTTCCAAAGCTACTTAACTGACAGGTACCAAGCTGTGATATGGGAACATTCTCTCTCTCCTCAGCTGCCCATAACTATAGGAGTCCCACAGGGTTCTATCTTAGGACCACTACTATTCACAGTCTTCACAAATGACCTCCATACCTCCACACAGCATGCATCTATAATTCAGTATCTAGATGACACTACCTTAATCTGTGCTGCACAAAACATTCCCACCCTCCTACAAACAACTCAACTAGCATTCTATGACATTGAAAACTACCTTAGCCAAAGCACAACTTGTCCTCAATCCAAAGAAAACTCAGCTTATGATTATAACCAGTTCTAACAAAAACACTAACAGTCAATTCACTATCTACTCCACTAATGCTACTTCAATTGCTCCAGTGGCACAGGCTAAGCTATTGGGAATAACCATAGACTCCCACCTAAAATTTGATAGTCATCTCAACTTAACTACTAAATAAGTACATGCCAAACTGGGGTCGCTCTACTGCATCAAACCATTTCTTACCAACAACACAAGATCAGCCATTGCTCGCTCCCAACTTCTATCCACCCTACTCTATGCATCTCCCATTGTGACTAATCTCAAAAAAACTGAACTAAGCAAAATGGAAGCCTGCTATAACAGAAATGCCCGCTTTGCTGCAAATTGCTCATGTAGAACTCATCACTGTACTGCTTTGAGACAGCTCCACTGGCTTGAACTGCCCAACCTCCTAACCTACAATCAGCTCTGCCTCTGTCATTCTATCTATTACCTCCCCAATAAGTGTCCTGCCCTCAAAAACCTAGTACAACATCACTCAGCCAAAAGGCCTCTTAGATCATCAAGCAGACTACTACTAGACGTCACCAACACTACAATAGCTTTGGAGATGCACTATATAGTAGTTCAGTGGCTAAAAAATGGAACTCTGTCCCTACAAGCATTCAAAACACATCATCCAAAGCCTCCTTTAAAGACCTCATCAGGCAACATCTCAAGGAAAGTTGGCAGTGCCATGATTGCTCCCCAGGCTAGTGAAAGCGGATAACACATACATACAAAATTTAGAGCACTTGATAATAGTTTTCAATCTTACTCACAAGCACCGGCTAATCTACAATGTATGTACTGTACCTGTGTACTATGTATGTATTCTACCTATGTTCCAAATTTCAGCTGTACACCACAAATCTATTAATTACCTTTATTTTTAAAATTAATATTTTTTTGTTTGTTCTCTCCACTGTGACTGTTTATGTGCCGCATACCACTGTAAAAACATGTCTCCTGTAATTTGTGTGTATACTGATCATTTCTAAATAACTAAATGTGTCTGTAATTTTTCTTTGTGAAACTTTTCTCCCCAGGCCTCTGCTGAAAAAGGGCCTTTTCGGCTCAGTCAGACACCCCCGGTTAACAAATGTAAAATAAATAAATAAATAAAATACTGTATTTCTTGCCTAGGCCCTGCCCATGACATTGCTAGTTGTCGGTTTTGCGCTAGATTCAACCAAAGCACTATTAAGCGTCGGTTCGATTTTGCTTTACATTACTTTGGCCGAAGGTTTAACTATATAATGCCATCAGAACAACCAATGACCGGAGTTCATAAAAAGTGCAAGGACAAAGAAAAGTACAGGCATCTGAGGTCCAAAACAGACGACGAAGCCTCTTCTAGGCCAGTCGCCGGTGCTCAGTGAGGCGCTTTCGCAGTCCCTGACACCCGCTACCTCAGAGCCACAGGCCGCCTCCGACTCCCACGTGGAGACAACTAGGCCCCCTGGAAACTCAAGGTATTGGGACTACGGAAACTATTCCCTCAGATGGGTCCGGAGCCGCTGAGCAGGCATCGGCTTCTGAGCGTGTTTTCAGACCTTCACAGCTTATTATCAAGACCACTTCAGCAGCCAAGGCAAAGTCCAAAACACCTTTAAAGACAATGAAACAAGTACAGCATTCACCTGGACAGTCATCCATGCCAAAGAAGCAGATGCTTAAAATGGCCGAGGACCTAATTACTCTGATCAGGGGTTCCCATCCCCCTCCTGATAAAAGGCCTAGGCAAGATACTGACTATGATTCCTCTGACCAGGTTTCTATTTCCTCTGATTCCTCTTCAGAACAGGGATATTCTCTTCCTCCCTATGAGGACTCTGACACTGAAGAATCTATCCCTTCAGCCTCTCCTCCTGAGGATTACTCTTTTGGGGAAACACTGCACACCACGAGGGAGCATTTCCATTGGGAGAGCCAGGATTATTCAGAATCCAAGAAAAGGCTCAGAGACTTTCTTTTACTGCCTCAGCACAGGCCCTTTGCTTTTCCCCCTGTATTAGATATTGTTGATGATGTATTTTCTGAATCCAGTTTGTCTCCTGATTCTTTACTCCTTGCACCAGTTAAGCCAGATAGGTACTACAGGGTCCCAGATTCTCATAAATTTCTTTATAAAATCCCTGCTGCTGACCCAGAAACAATTTCTCAGGGTCCCAAAGGGGTCAAGACTTCCACTGCCAAAAACCATGTTCCCTCTGACAGGGATTCTAGAGCACTGGACAGATGGGGGAAAAAAGTTTACACCTCTGCTACTTTAGCTGTAAGGGCTTTAAACTGCCAGTTTCACATGCTTAAATATCAACAATACCTAATGTCTTTGCTCAAACAGAAAATGCTTACAAGCTCAGAATGTTCTGAAAATAAGGAATTGCAGGATTTATTGCATGCAACTGAGCAAGTGGGAAAGCATACTTTGCAGTGTGGTTTTGATTCATTAGAGGCTTCTTGCAGAGCCGCAGTTACAGGTTATGTCATTCGAAGGCATGGTTGGTTAAAAGAACAAGGTTTATCTGATCATGTTAAAGCAAAACTGTTGGATGCTCCATTACAGCATGATACTTTCTTTGGTGTTAAGGCAGAAGAGGTGTTAAAGAAAATGGAGGATAAAGCAAAATCAGTGCAGACAGTAAATGATTTCTTACAGGTTCAGCCCCCCAGATTTAGCAGGAACTGGCCTTCTAAAAATTGGTCCTTTCCAGTGTCAGACAGGCCACAAAGAGGCAGATACAGACGCCCAAGAGGCAGATCTCAGCCCCAAGGCTCATACAGACCTAAGCAATGGGGTGCTTCAGCTCCCAAAGGCGGAGAAGACAAATCACAACCTTATAGGAAACAGTCCCAATGACTTTCCTCTACCAATGCCAAGCACTTACCTTTTGACAGCACCCTTAGGGGGAAAACTAGCACTTTTCTCACAAAATTGGCACATGATCACCCAGGACAAATGGGTACTGAATATTGTTTCCCAGGGTTACAGGTTCCACTTTCACACCCTACCAAGCTCAAAAGGTATGCCAGACCTGCCACACAATCAATGGGCAGCAGCACAAACGCAAATTTCTGCACTCATGGACATGAGGGCTATCCAAAAAGTACCACAGCAAGAGCAGGGACAAGGATTTTACTCAAGACTTTTCCTGGTACCCAGAAAGGACAAAGCTTGGAGACCAATACTGGACCTGTCTACTTTAAATACCTTCCTGGACGTTCCAAAATTCAAAATGTTGACACTGCAGCAACTTCTACCCATGCTGGGCAAAAAGGCTTGGCTAGTTACCTTGGACCTCAAAGAGGCATACCTGCATGTCCCAATCAGACAGTCTTGCAGAAGATACCACAGATTCATAGCTGGCTCAATGCATTACCAATTCTCTGCACTGCCATTTGGCTTATCTACTGTGCCCAGGGTCTTCACAAAATGCCTGACACCAGTAACTGCATTTTGCAGACAAAAAGGAATTCAAATATATCCCTGCTTGGACGACTGCCTTATTCAAGCAGACAGCAAGGACATTCTACTACAGCATCTGGCATTTGTAAAAAGATTATTAATTTGCCTAGGGTACACAGTAAACAAAAAGAAATCAAAACTAGTGCCCTCTCAAGAGATAATATTCCTGGGTGCAAGCTTAAATACAACTGCCCAGATGGCTTATCTCATGCCAGACAAACAAAGGCAAATGATTCATTACTTTCAAATGATGGCAACAAAGACCCAGCTACCTGCAAGAAAAATTCTGCAGGCTTTGGGCTTCATGGCATCCTGCATCCTGCTAATTTCATATGCAAGACTGCATATGAGGAAGCTACAATGGTATCTAAAAAGTGTTTGGACTCAACATTGCCACAGCCTGGAAACAATAATTACTCTCATTCCCTGCCTGTAACAAGAGTTTCAATGGTGGGCACTGGCATGTCACCACAACAAGGGACAGCCTTTCACTTTACCCACAGCCAGGCAGACACTAACAACAGATGCATTGGATTATGCCTGGGTAGCACACATGGCAGGAAAATGTATACAGGGCAAGTGGCCCACAGACCAAATGCATCTTCATATCAATCAAAAAGAGATGCTAGCTGTCCAGAATGCCCGGACAGCCTTCAAAGATCTACTACATTCAGGACAGCTATTACTAAAGATGGACAATACTACAGTCATGTGGTACATAAACAAGCAAGGGGGCACACATTCCTACCCCCTCTGCAGGCAAGCCATGACTTTATGGAACACAGCACTGGCCTATCAAGTACATCTGCAGGCACAATTCCTGCCAGGAAAGAAAAATACTCTGGCAGACTAACTAAGCAGAAACCTCATGGACCCTCACTCCACAAGTCTTCAGCATGATAACAAAGAAATGGGGATGCCCAGACATAGATCCATTTGCCTCCCCTCAAAACTGTCAACTACAGAGATTCTGCACAAGGATTTATCACTCACAAGCATGGAAGGTGGATGCTCTATCATTCAGCTGGAAAAGCCTAACAGTTTATGCCTATTCTCCACTACCTCTACTCCCCAGGGTACTCCTAAAAGTCAGACAAGAGAAGCCAAAAATGATTTTGATTGCCCCAGACTGGCCACACCAGCACTGGTACCCAATCCTAAAGAGCTTGTCTCAAGGCCCAGCCTGGACTTTACCTCAAATTCCTCATCTGCTGACCCAACAAAACAATCAGATCCTGCACAGCCAACTCAGAACCTTAAATCTGGCTGCATGGCAAATAATATAGCCACTCAGAACACACCTCTCTAAAGCAGTTATGGATGTCATTTTGGAAGCCAGGAGGCCCAGCACCAGTAAATCTTATGCAGAAAAATGGAAGAGATTCTGTGCTTGGAACCAGGCACAAGGACTTGAACCGCTGGTTCCTAATATTCCTCAGATTTTACAATACCTAACTGAGATGCTGGACAAAGGCCTGTCCTTCTCATCAATTAAGATCCATGCCTCTGCCATTTCAGCTCATTACAATATGGAACCTCCTATTTTCTCTCATCCACTACTAAGACAGTACCTCAGAGGGGCAAAGACCCCCAAGGAGAGCACCAGTACCAACATGGGACCTCAACTTTTTCTTGGAAAAACTCACACTGCCTCCTTTTGAGCCAGCCAATACAGCTGAGATAAAATTCTTAACATGGAAAACTGCTCTGCTCCTAGCAATGACTTCAGCAAGAAGAGTCTCAGAGTTGCAGGCATTAATGGCAGTGGAACCTTTTATAATTTTTCATCCGGACAGGGTTTCTCTAAGGACAAACCCAACATTTATGCCAAAGGTAGTATCCAGTGTGGCTCTTAACCAAACCATTCACTTACCAACCTTTTTATCCAAATCCCCAGAATAAAAGGGAGAGACTTCTGCACTCTTTGGACATACACAGGCAGCTATGCTTCTACTTCAACAAAACAAAAGCTTTCAGAAAAACTGAGCAACTTTTTGTGGCATACGCAGCAGGATCACAAGGAAAGGCTATTTCAAAGCAGAATATTTCAAAATGGATAGGACACTGCATTCATTTCTGCTATGCACAGCATGGCAAATCAGTGCCTAAGAATATTAGGCCACATTCTACCAGGGCAGCAGCCACATCAGCAGCCTTTCTCAGAGGAGTACCTACCAAGGAAATTTTGGAGGCTGCATCTTGGAGTTCAGTGCACACTTTTACCAAGCACTATCACTTACCTCTTTACTCTAAATCCAGAGCAGGCTTTGCCACTGCAGTTCTGCAGGGCCTCATAGCCACTCCTAATCCTATTTAGACCCAGCCACCCAACCTCAGCTTTGGGATTCAACCCAAGTGTAATGACTGCAACAGTGAAACACGATGAACATAGTACAGTTGTGTACTTCACCATAAATGTAGATGTTCGAGTGTATTCACTGTTGCAGTCCAGGTTACCCTCCCACCATCCCCCTTTCATTGCTGGGACTTATCTGTACTTCTCTATTTTATACAACCTATGTGGTGTATTTGCTTGCAGAGGAAGGTAATATTTATGTTACTGCATGCTTTTTTATTTGCAAATTTTTAGCCTACCCTTTTGGGGGCACCTGACATCTGGGGCAAGAAAAACTGAAGAAAATGGCATCGGCTGCATCTTTTATACCCCTAGCACACTGATGTCAGTCAAGAGGCGACAGCAACCGACGCCGGACCAGGACTTTGGAATTCAGGCCAACTGCAGGTAGCTTGCCAGTAGGATAACCCAAGTATAATGACTGCAACAGTGATTCCACTCAAACATCTACATTTATGGTAGGTACACAACTGTACTTTGTGAATGTTTTTGTGTGAATTGTAGCTGATAAACTGTTCATTTGCAAGCCTTTGTCATGAGGACCAGCTTGAAGCAGTTTAATTAAAATCATGAGCACTTTTGTGATGCTGCAGGAGGTCTGAAAGTTATATGATCTGTCCAGGTTACTTCTTCCAAAAAATCATAATGTTTTGAATCATATGCCAAGATACAAGTTAGATAATAAGCAAAAGACAGTGAATTGCATTCTAAATCACCGTCAGTTATTAAATAGTGCTGAATGATTGCAGTATACCACAAGGATAGTTTAAATACAAGCCTATAGAAAGACACTTGTGATAAAAAAAATTAGGATTGTGTTTCTTTGTTAGTGTCTCTTTTTAATGATAACAAGTGAGAATATAAGTACTAAATAGTTGTATATTATAAATATGTTTCTGACCAACTTGTATGATGTGCATTTTAAGTAACTGTCAATTCTGTTAAGTACTAATTAGCTGTATTTTTATAAACATGTTTCAAGTTGTATGTTCTACATGTAAATTAATAGTTTAATTCTGCTTACTGGATTTTCTGATATCTTTGTATGTGGAGCTTTTCTCCTCGGGCCTCCATGGAAAACCGGTTCTGTGACCCAGTCGGACTTTCCAGTAAACAAATGTCAAACAAACAAGCAAACAAAACAATCTCTCATAACAATTTAATATGGAAAGTGAATCTTAAAAGGGAAGATTTTTCAGATGCTCGTTCAGATACTATAAACATAACATTTAAGGAAAAATATGAGTGACACTAACAGTAGTACTAGATGATCAAATATATAAGGGTAAATATAAATGTTCTATTACATGATATTCTACACTTGAATCATAGCTAAAATATAAAACCTAGGAATATTTTAATAGTGCAAGACATAGTATGCAAGCAGAAATAGAAATATCAGAGTAAACATGTGTTCAGTTAAAGAACATAAATATGTCTACAAGAGTGGGAAGTTGGCATAGTGGTTAAGGTGTTCACATTATAGGATAATTGACTGGGCTTAGAATGGCCCACAGGGGCAATTAGTCTGATACAAATGTATGAACTTGTGATCCTATGAAGAACTTTACACACAGTAAATAAATAGAAAAAAAATATATATATATATATATATATATAAGTATATATATATATATATATATATATATATATATATATATATATATATGCTATCATCTGACCTATAAATGAATAAATATGAAAATAACTGACTTCCTCTGTACAGTAGACTAGGGAGACAATGTGAGGTACAGGGAAAGATGACTGTATAGATGTTCAGTTTGTTCAGCTTATAATGAAGACTTTACACATCTGTTTAACTCTTCTTATTCATATTAACTCACCGACAGGCTTGTTTTAAAATGATGCATGCTAAAAATATGAGACACATTAATATGAATCAGAAGCATGAGTTGAGTGTTGTAGTCTAACAGAGAGATTGAGAGGTAGTTTGTTCATCTTTTTCACCAAAGTAGGCATACATTATTCCATGGTAGAAAGTTTTATATTTATATCATTAGGTAATATTTTATTTGTTTCAAAAGTCGTGTCCATAGCTGAAGATTTCATATGGTTATATATAAAGTATGTAAGTTCTGTAGATAAATAGAATTTCATTATACCTGTGATTTTTTTCTCTTATATAAATGCCTGATTTTAAATGCATATGTAGCATTAGTGGACTGAATAATCCAGTAAAGAGGGGATTCTGTTCAAATATTTGCAATTAAATAAAGCTCAAATATTATTTCTACAGGAAATACACGTACTTAATAAAGATGTAAATAAACTTTCAGTAAAGAAGTATTTGTTTTAGCAGGTTCTGGTTTTCAAGCTAAATGAAAAGGCACTGTCATTTTATGGAAAAACTCACCAGTTATGTTTAAAGTAAAAGATACTTATGCTGATAAAAATGGTATGTTAAGCATTGTTATAATTGAGTGGAACAGCAAACCATATACATTGAACTACTATTGGTTTCCAGGGGCTGGAACTAAAGATGCAAAAAATTACTTAGACACTGTAGCCTGTTATGGGAAAGGTGAAGTCATAATAGCTGGAGATTTTAAATGTATTTTATCAAAGATTCTACTGTAGATAGAAAGCTGAGAATCATATTCTCAGCCAAACATTTACGTTTTGTAAATCTAATAAATTTAATGGATATATGTCAACCAAGGAAGACACACTTACTTTAATTTACCCATTATTCATATAAATATGGGACACAAAGAAATGCTGATAAAATTAAAATATGAATGGTGAAGTATCTGACATTGTCATCTAGGATTCACTAAAGGCTTACTTAAATTGAAAAATTACAAGCAGGTATATTACTAAAACAAGAGAAGGGGTGAAAGAAATGAATATACTACAGGCCAACATAGACACACTAAAGTTAAATCTAAAACCAAATGAGAATATCAGTCAGTCCGAACTTTAACTTAAATACAAAATATGATGAAATTCTAAATCATAAAGTTTCAATAATTCTGGAAAAACAAACTTGAGGTATAGTCTGTAAACTCTTTAATCTTGCATAAACTTGGTCTTACATCAAGGAAAACAAATACATTAAATCATATCAAATAAATTCTAACACACACAAATAATAAAAAAGAAAGAAGAATAGCTATTAAAGGTATTCTTGTGGGCTTTAAAATATTTTATGAAAATATAAATAATAATGCAAATAACCAAGATAATGATGATATAGTTGAAAAATTCATAAGTATAAATATAAATAATAAAATACCAAGTGAACAAATAAAAGAAAAAATGAGAGACCATTCACACCAACAGAAATGAAAACTCCAATAAAAAGTTAAAAAAATAGGGTTCTGGGCTCAGATGGCCTTATATTGGAACTATATAAAATACTTCCAGATGATGCAGTTAAAATATTAGATAAGGGCTTTAGAGAAATAAAAATTACTGCTTAAGTCCTAGGAATATTCCCCTTATGTCACCTATTTTAAAACAAGATAAGGATCCCATAAAGTGCTCATCATACAGACCCATTTCACTTTTAAATGTTTGCTATAAGATGTTCATGTCCATTTTGTCTAACATAATAAATCTACTTATACCTAAACTAATCAACAAAGATCTAACTGGGTTTAGTTTAAATAGACAAGTACAGGATAGTATAATAAGAATATATACATCAATAGACTATGCAAATAAAAATAAAAAATAACTAACAGTCTTACTTTAGGCTTTTGACTCAGTTAATTGGTTGCACCTGCTTAAAATACTTAAAGTGTATAATCTGTCACCTGAGGTAATTGCATTTATTTCTAAATTATGCAATAACATGTGTGTTTATGTTAAAATTGGTTATTTTCTTTCTAATTCCTTTAAATTACAAATAAGGCACAAAACAAAACTGTCCATTATCGTCTTTACTTTTTGCATTAGCTATTGAACTCTTTGCTAATAGTATTGGATCCAATAAGAACATTAATGGTATCAAAATAAAATAAGATTTCAAACTAAAGATTCAGCTCTTTGCTAATGATATTTTACTTATAATAGGAAAAAAAAGAGACTTTAAAAATATTTAACTTCAATTGGAATAGAAATCAAATGAAATACCTTGGTATAACTATTATTTCTAATAGTAAAGAAATGATGCAAACGAACTTGCAACAGGTTGTTGAAAAAAATTTAAGTTTAGTCACAAATTGGAACAATTTTTTCTTTACCACAGAAGAACAATTAATGCTTATTACATTTTTAATTCTCCCTAAAAAATTGTCTTACAATCTTTAATATTCTCGCCACCAAAAAAATGAAGAGGCTTAATAATATTCTATTTAAAATTTTGGCATCCTAATAAACCAAGGGTTTACTTTGATTGGCACAGAAAAGGTTGGGATAATGATGGAATAGGATTCCCTGATATTCAATTGTTACAGTTAGATCATTGTGGATAAATTCATCTTATGATTCAAAATGTAAACAAATATATCAATAAATATTATTAGTAAATAATAAAAATATTACAACCAATCAAACAAACTGGTTATTAAATGTTTTTTGTATAAGTGGAGTTATACCCTTTTCTTAAATTCCTTATTTAAATATAATTTCCTCTTTCCAAAAGTTCACATATTCTAATCATTGTATTAAAAACTGAATATTTTCTATGTTTCCAATTGCATATATAAATGACTGCTTAGAAACTCATAACTTCAACCAAAATGCATCAATTCTTAAATGGTACTACTGTATATATTGTTGAAAATTTAAGGTCCAAATACAATCAAGTTTCTGAGAATCAGTTAATTTTTGCAAATATTTATATACTTTGTGAACACAAAGATTAATAAGATATTTAACCCACAGAAGAAATCATTCCTCATATTATTGGAATTCTTAATATCAAAAACAATGCAATGAAAAATAAATCATATTTGTTACAAATTTTAATTTTTAAGTTGGATTTCATGTATGTAGAGAATTCCTATAGAAACTACTTCTCAAAAATTAATAACAAAGACTTCTATGAAGAATACAAGAAAATATTAAAACCTACAAACAAAACTATATCTTCACTCTATTGGAAAATTCTCACTTGGAAATTTTTATACAGAGATTTTGTCACTCCTAACAAAATTACAATTTTATAATTATGTATAAATCAAATAGAATTAAATGCAGGAGATATGATTCGGAAATAATAGCTGATTGGGTGCATATGGTTTATGAATGTGAACTCATCTCCCTTTTATGGAAAGAAATTAATAACATCATTCAAGCTGTATATTCAGATAGATGTAATATTTCTAAATCTTTAATTTTTTTTAATATTCTGATTCCTGAGATAACACCAAAACCCCAAGTGCCTCTTCTTTGGTCTATTTTCCTATAGTCAGAAACGTAATTAGTAAAAATTGGAAAAGTAAAGTTACCCCCTCTGATTTTGAATTTATTAGTATGGCAAAAATTGTTTGCAGTAGTGAACTGAATACTATAAAGATGAGAACTTCCAATATTACAAAATCATATAAATCTTGGCTTAAAGCTTAAAGACTTGCTTAAAAAATATTAATTGTTGTTGATATGTATAACTTTAATGTACTGATCAGTTCTGACCTATGCAAATAGTTGTGTATAATTAATTTGTTTATTTATTGTTTTAAAACAAAATAAAGAGTAAAGTTATTTTTAGTTTTCCACTCCATACTAAAAACTATCAAGTGATCATTCTGTCATTACTGTAAGCATTGTATAACCCTTCCATAGCTTTCAGCTGTCCATCAGCAAAACATCAGAAGTGTAACCTACAAGCTATTTCTTCATCTTGGAGAATGAAGCAGTTGCCACCTTGGACACATGAACACTTCTGAAACACTGCTCAGTGGGTAAGGTACACTATATGACATGGCTGTTCCCATGCAGCTTAAACATTAAACTTGCAGTTAAGCAGATATATTTGTACAGATACACCTGCAGCTTTTGGCATTTTGTTAAGGAGTTAGTAAAGGGTTAATGCATCTTGTGGGTAAGTTTGAGCAGAAGAAATTATGTTATGGTTATCTAGGGGGAAGGGGATTACACTATAAATATGATAATATTATGATATTATAATATTATGAGTAGGAATGGGTCTGACTTTTTTGTTGTAGGTCTGAGTATACAAACATTGTTTTAACTGCCTACACCCAAGTGAGCAGAAGTGTGACTCAGGTACTTTTGTGACAGTGTGAGGAAGTATGATCTTTGTTTTGAGTAGTGGGTAGATATTGGTGTAGATTTATGTATGCTGTATTTTTTTGTCATTTAGTTGTAGTGTCAGTTTTAGGTTAACTGCTGCTGTGTTACTAGCATCAAGAGTCTCTAGGTTTGTGTGGTGTAGCATGCATGCTAGCAGTCACTTCTCTGTCTCTCTCTTTTTTTTTTCTGGTCATGGTTTTGGGGCTGTTACAATTATTATGCATGAGGAAAGGCTGGCACGTATGCTCCTTGCAGTTAGGCTATGGTGGAGCTGTGGTTTAATGTGGGTGTAGGGTTATGGGGGATATAGCAAATAACAATCACATTCCAGTGTTAGCTGGTAAACAGAGGACTATCGTATTGGTGAGTTGGGTGCAAGAGTGATTCCAAGCACACTAGTTTGAGCTATGTACAAAGCTTTTTTTTTTTTTTTTGCTGAAATATTCCAATATACTAAAAAGGGAAGAATTTCATATTTGTGTGGAGGTTAAGGCAGTCATTTATATGTGAAAAGCTGTTCTATGCAGGTGCTGCAAATCTGGGGGGTTTTGAGCAGTGGTTGGGTGAGGGCACATTTCTGTAGGTAGGCAGGAGCTACAGCAGTGTTTTATAATAAAATGGGAGAGAGAGTATAGTGAAAGTAAATTTGGTCAGGGGTGACCATTACAGAGAAGAGGCTTGGTTAATTCAAGTTGTCACATGTTGGCAGGTAGTGCATGATTGTGCTAGCAGGTGCACGCACCCTTACTAATTTTTATTGGGAGAAATCAGGACAAAGCTTAAAATAATTGAGTTTAAGGACAGATTTTACATTTTGATCTTTTATATCAGAAAAAGGACAAGATAGCATGCTTTTTGCAGAGGATAAGAAGTCTGAAATTAAGAGTATATCATATTTAGTGACTTCAGTACTTAGTGTTTGGTTAGAAATATTCTGCATTTATCAGTAACACGGTGTTTCAATGAAAATTGAGACTAGTTTATATATATAATATATATGCAAGAAATATATAAAAGAAAAAAGCAAGATATAAATTTTGGTGTGGCTTTCAGTTAGTGATACAAACATATCAGGACTATAAGCAGTAAGCTAAGTATAGGCCATCATTACTGTTGTACTGTTTTTCTGCTGCTTTTCAGTAGCAGCTTTGAATTAGCTTTGGTAGTGTTGTCAAGAGCAGGTCCAACATTAAGGTCAGAAGGGGCTACACACAGGCAGTCTAAAGATGTATGTGCTGCAAATTCTTTATTGTGGTAGCATGGTGAGGGTTTGTTAATGTATAACATTTGAGTTATACATTAGAGCACTCCTAGGAGCTTAAAAAGGGGTTGCATAAGGAGATAGTACTTCTATTTTTGTGCAGGGGAGGTTTAATGAAAGCATGCTGATCTGGGAGTTGGACATTGAGGAATAAGTATAACAAGTGCCAGGAAAGTGGTTTCTGTAGTTTAATAATACTGGTAGTTGATTTTTCATCCTGGTTTCTACCAGTATATGTTTTAAGGCTGGGTAAGATATTCTTGTTTAGTGCTACTATTTCAAAACGTCTGTCAGTAATTATAGTCTGGTGATTCTTTATATTACAGGAAGTGTGGTAAATTTGGAAGAGGTGTCCTTCATTGCTGGAGATTAAGCGGATGGAAATGCATACTTACAGACATGGAGGGGTGAAGCAATTATTTTGTTTTTTTTTGTTTTTTTGCCAGCATATCTTACTGTCATTTTGAGTAATGTGTTATGAGTAAAATTCTGTTTAGGATGGTGGATGTAACATTACTAAAAGGCCATTGGGCCAACATAATAGACCAGGCCAAAGCTTTGTTCAAAAGGAGGCAGCAGGTGATTATCCACAGCCAAGAGGTATCAAGTGACAACCACCACCACCTCCGGAGTTGGCGCAGGGTCATGGCAATAGGAAGAGGTAGGCTGATAGTTCAGTAGAGCCCCAGGAGTCATCCAGGAGAGGGGGTACCACAATAGGTCCCCACAAGCTGGCTGGATCTTCAGTATTCACCCAGATGGATTCAGGTAATCAGTGCATCACTGAAGATTTCTGTATAGAAAGGTCAGTTGTTGATCTGTATGTCAGGTTATTCAGGTTCCTACAGGAGTTGAGTGAGGGTGATAGGGTAATGCTGCAAGATTTGTTGGTAAAGGGGGAGGTCATAGCAGAAGCTGACAGCTTGGCAAGGGACGACTTAGTGCAAGCTCAAGATGCAAGAGTGAATGTAGGTCATCCACTGCTGAGCCAGTTAAGTGTGCATGCAGAACGACTGGGCTCAGATATCACACATAATCAGTATCTACCAAGTGACGTGATTGTGTGATTGCTGTGCCAACTTCATCATCAAAGGAGACTGGGCTGCTTTTGATACCACACATCCCTTTAGAAGTCAAGGAAAAGATCTGTAGTGGAGAATATGTGGATTTCTTTGAGTTAACTGATGCAGGTGGTGCTCAACACTTGCCTAAGGCTGAAGGACAAGGGGTTAAACATTTGGCAGCAGATTTAAAGAAGAAATTGTTAGGAAAATATAGCTTTAGAACTTGGGACAATTAGGTCCTTTACATTGTTCATTTTATGGTAGTGGTCTTGAAGAAGGATGCATCACAAGGATTACCATTGTTGGTGTATTTTATTATAATTAAGGAGGTACAGCAGTTGAGAGAGAACAATGCCTGGCTATGGTATGATCAGTGTTTTAGGAAATTAAAAGCAGCTAATAAAATGGTGATATGGGAGTCAAACATAAGTCAACATGACCTAATTGTTGTTTTGCATATTAATGTTCAAAAAATAGAAGTGCCCACAGTGCTATGACATGTTAGTGTGAGGATAGCTCAAGGTCAGTTGGATAGCGTTAGGCATGAAGCACCACGAGTCAGTAAGAATAGAAGGAAGAGGACTTTTCGAGGTTTTAGGGGCCAGTTGTCCTTTTGACGGCAACCATGAAGAGCAGCATACACAATCTCCCATTAATGTTACTGTGTTCTCTGCACTGCTTGCAGAGTATCCTAATTAGACAGTTGCAGAATAACAACTAGTAGGTTTATCTGCAGGTTTGGAATAAATTCTCGGGTTCTGGGGAGTCTTGAGATTCCCAAGAAGTTTAAATTTGATTATGCAAATGAGCCTTTTGCTAGTGCTTTGCTTGGTAAGGAAGTGGAAGCAGGTTGGTTACTATGGTGTTTTGACTTTCCACTATTTAAACATTTTTTTTTTTGTTTCACCTAGGTTTGGTATCCAAACAAGAGAGGGTGAATTCCATATAATTCCACACATCTTGTTTCCTGTGGATGGATCAATTAATAATACATCAACAGGAGTGATGCTAATGTGCAATATGCTTCTCTGTATGGTACAGTTTGCATTATTAGTTTTTTGCAGATCCATAGTTAGTCTAGACATCAAGGCTGCTTTTCATTGGTTATCTATCAAGGAAACAGATCAGCCATGACTGAGCTCGTTTGTGGCAAGCAAGTTTTATTTGATACAGCAATGGCTCTGTAATAGCCTGTGCTACTTTTCAGTCTTTTAGCACGGCTCTGCAGTGGATGTGACAATAGAAATCACATGGGCAACAGGCTGCACATAGCTAAGATGATTTTTTTTTTATTAGTGAGGTAAGGCCAGCAGGAGGCATGTGAGGCTAACCAAGCATTCATGGATTTGTGCAAAGAGGTACAGGTGTTGTTATCTGAGGTTAAACGGTAAAGAAGTCTAAGAGGTAAAATTTTGAGGTATAGAGATTGAGGCATCATGATGTTTATTGTGTTTACCTTTGGGTACAGTTATTAAGGTGAGAGAGAGGCTTATTTGTTTTGCAAAGAAAAGTAAGGTTAACGCAAGTGTATGGTACTTGATGGAATTGTTGAGTTTGTTAAATTGCACTTGCTGAGCAAGTAGTCAGTTGAAAGATATTTAGTAGATCAGCATCTAATTTGTTAAAAGGGTGGAAGGGTGGAGAAGTAATCATCATTTGGTGTGAGTAGCTTGGCTAGTTAAACAAGACGTTGAGATCTGGTTAAGGATTCTTGAGTGCTTACATGGCATTTCTTTTTGTTTGGATGGTTGGATGTCAACAGAGAAGCTAGATTTTATTACTGACATGGCTATGAGTGTAGGCATAGCACCAATTTTTAAATAACAATGGTTTGCTGTTTAATGGCCTGGAGGTTGGCCAGAGGAATGGAAGAAGGACATTGCCTTTTTAGAGTTGATAATGATTTGGGCAGTTGTTGTAGTGCGCAAGGACAGTTGAGGAATAAGAGTATTTTTTCACTCAGATAATGAGGCAGTGGTGCAAGGGCTGGTTAAGAAGGTTGGAGGGTCTATTTTGATGCAGTTGTTGCAAAAATTAGTTTTGCTTTGCTTAAGGATTAATTTGTCCTTTTCAGCTAAACATGTTCTACATAAATAAAATATATTAGCTGATAGTCTGTCTTGTTTTCAGTTTGACATGTTTGGATGGCTCCAAATGTGGTGTCTTAGTCAGTAGCAGTTCTAGAATAAGTGTAGAACATTGGCAGCATGATACCAGAATGGATGAGTCAGTAGCAGTTCTAGAATAAGTGTAGAACATTGGCAGTATGATACCAGGATGGCTAAGTCAGTAGCAGTTCTAGAATAAGTGTAGACCGTTGGCAGTATGATGCCAGGATGGCTGCTCTCAGTCTTGGGCTTGATGTATGAAAAGGGCTTACAGGTCAGCTATCTCAGTTTTAATGGATTTCAGACAGCAACTCCCAAAAGAACAAAGTGTATGGTCTGTAAAGTTAGTGTGCAGTACTGAGTTTATAGATGGGAGATGAGTGAAGCTATGTGTACAATTAGGGTGCATAATGCTCCCGTTAGTGTGATGTCAAAGTTGCTGGCTCAGCATAATGTCTTGAAACACTGAGGAATCTTTCAGATGTTGAATGGTTGGGAGAAGGTGAAGTCATTGGGTTTGAATAAGAGTCTCCCTTTGGAAAGGTTTTTGTTGAGAATTGTTATTAGGTTTTCATATAGTTGTACCCACTCCAAGAGATTGTGTTTTTTGGTGAGTTCTGGCTGTGTTCATGTAAATCTGAGCTTTTACGGTCAGTGAATTGTTGGGAAGTTTGCATTGTTCTGATGTCAGTAGATCTAAGGTGGATAAGAGGAGGCAGGGTCAACATGTAGTTGTGCAGGTGAGCCAGGATGAGTTATTGTGCTCAATCAGATGGCAATGTTATGGTCAAGAATGAGTAAGTCAGGTCTTAAATGTCTGGTTTTCCAAGATGTTCAGCTTAAGGCGTTGGCTACTTGGCAGTTTGTTAGAGTGGTAAGAAAAGCCTAGATGACTCAAGGGGTTAAGGCAGAGCATTTTTTCAGCTATTCTTTTCAGATAGGAAGGGCATCAGTTTTGGCATTAAAACGTTCCTTCACTGAAATGATTAACAGAGCAGGGAGGTGAGCTTCTGATGCATTTTTAGCTTATGGTTGATAACTGTGGTCAGTGTGTTTTTTTTTTTTTCAGATGTAATTATTGGGCATTTATTTGTTTACTGGACAGTGAAATAGGCATTGGTAATGGGATTTACTCCCTCTTGGCTAGGGCTCTTGATTCCTTAGGTGCAAATTTAGTTAACAGGGAATCATCCACCACTACCATGCAGCAATTGCTCATATTATATTTTTATTCATCCTATCTTTCTGGTATAGTTTAAGTTCAAACTGGAGTGGGCAATGTCATGCTACTCAGCCTGGTATACCAGATTACTGCAGTGAGAGGTTGTCTAAAGGTGCTATTTTAAGCACTGCTGTGTGGTTCAATATCGCCCTTAATGTGACTCTACAGATGCTACTGATGTTTATTGGTTACTATGAAGTTGGATGCATTATCCAAATGTTGTTTTCTATGTTGAATGAACTGGTTGCACTGGATTTCTTGGTCTTGTTTTTGTGTTAGATAGGGGTATATTCTTACTCTTAAACTATGCACACAGTTATCAAAATACCTGTATCTGAAGTCTTTCCTTAGTTAAGTTTCAAATGTAAAGATTAGCTTCATCCCTGATTGCAAATCTCCATCCCTGATTGCAAATCTCTCAAGATTCTTATAGCAAAGGTGCTCACTCATTTGTAGTTGAGAGATAGATTTGGGATCTATGTACTCTATACAGCAACCATTATTCAACAAAACCTTTACTGACTTACTTAGAAACATGCATTTTGCTCAGCATACCATCTCCAGTGATTATATCAGGTCATTCTATGTTGGAACATCTAACTCACAAGTACTGCAACAAGCCTGAAGAATGGTCATATCAAAAAAGAAAAAAAATGAATAGAGCATTAGCTACAAAGAGCTAATACAGCTTTTGTGAAGATGCATTTCCCTAAATCATTACTTCTTTTGTCGCAGTCTCTAATCATCCATCAGAGATGCACACAAAAGAATGTTCTCTTTATTAAAGACTTCTAATAACTTTGTTTATCTCATGGACAGAAATGCTGTAGTATCCATGTTTAGTGCGTCATGAGTATCGGTGTGAACCATGTTAAAGTATGTTTCATGCTGAGGAATCTAAATTTATTTTTTTTCCATTGGCTGAAACAATGATTCACTCCATCTCATACAGTATAATTCTTGATAACAAAAAAATGCATTAGATGCAAAAGCATGCATTTCAGAAAAAAAAAAAAAAACAGAAACAATTAAAGGAAAACTAAAGACAAACCTGAGATGCAGGCATCAAACAGTAGCAAGCAAAGTAGAAACAACTTTCTGACTGCATTACTTAACCTAATACAATCAAAATGAGAAGTGTATTCACATTGAACTTTTTATGAAGAAGGAAATGCAGTCTACATTAATATCTCATCATTTCAGAATGGGAGGTCACAAATATTGGGATTTACTCCCTCTTGGCTAGGGCTCTTGATTCCTTAGCTGCAAATTTAGTTAACAGGGAATCATCCACCACTACCATGCAGCAATTGCTCATATTATATTTTTATATATATATATATATATATATATATATATATATATATATATATATATATATATATATATGGGTTCACTATATAATTTCGAAATACTAAAATCACGAATTTCAGTATTTTGAAATTATAATACCAAGAACCTGGAATCCCGAAAATAAAAAAAAATGTGAAATTTAAACATGCACCTACACTACACAAACACATAACATCCCCCCACAACCACACACACTAACTTAAACTATGTATATGCAGGGGGCAAGCCCCCCTGCACCCCCACACCCCCCTTCTTATATATTCTAACTCCGAGATCGCACAACCAGCCACACAAGTGCAAGTCGCACACACATTTTACACTCCCTCGCACACACACTAACACACACACTTACATCCCAAACAGCACACACACATACAAACACCACACCACTCACTCTCCAAAACAACAGAAGTGCTAGTTCAAAGTCTCCATACTTCGAAACTTTGAATTTCCCACTTCTGCTGCTTTGGGATTCCGGGTTCTCGGTATAATAATTTTGAAATACTGAAATTTGTGATTTTAGTATTTCGAAATTATATAGTGAACCCATACATACATACACACACACACACATATATATGTATGTATATACATATATATATATATATATATATATATATATATATATATATATGTATGTATATAGATAAGTGTGTGTGTATATATTTTTATGAAGAAACTAGTAAAGACAACACATTTAATTCTCATTTTTAATTTCTAGAAAGTTCATAAAAATGCATTAATTCCTATTACATCTTACAAAAATTCAGGTATTTTTCATTACAGTTATATTATTATATAGTTATAACACCTTGGTTACAAATTTCTAAGGAATATAGACAAAATTATAAAGTAATTGCTTTAATAACTAATATTAGGAAAGACTAACTCAGAAATTTTATTTTAGATGGGAAAAAAAAGTGCTTTTCTAAGAATTTTTGAAGATGTATTAGGAACGTGTAGGATTAACAACAGGATTACATTACATGATGCTGGGAGAGGTGATGCTAAATGTTGCTCACAGGTTTTGCCCTCTACTCTAAGGTTTGATCCCCTCTGTCTACACCTTTTGCAACTTCAAGGAAAGTCATTTAACAAAACAGTGTTCCAAGGTCACCCTGCAAAGATTCCTGGGCCTATGAGATTTTCCCTGTTAAAGTATGAATACAACAGGAAGAAATATGTTGACTAACTGGCTAAGAGATGTATGATATTCATGCAAGACTGCTTTAAGGCTTGTAGAAGTATAACCTTAACTCCAACTTGCTTTAGGAATACAGTTATATAGGTCTTAAATAAAATTTGAAGATAAATAAAAGCACAAGCTCTTTGAATAAGACTGTTACTTCTCTTAGCTTTGCACTGATTTTTCCCAAGCTGATTTAAATGCATACACTATTTTTTATATGACTCCCATTAACAGAATCTAAAATGTCACATATTCAATTTCATATAATTAATGTAAAATATTTAATTTAATTATAACAAAATCTGTAAGCCAGTCACTACCTTCTTATCACAAATGATATATACTGGAAAAGTCAAGAAGTGACATATTCAAAATGGTTGTAATTAGTAAAGAAATGCTTGGCTTCCTTTTGAGTGTCAGCCAGTTGTAGGATTCTGCAAGGCAAGGGCAAATTTTTTTTATTCCTTTGTGATGAGAACTCTGCATTATTAACTGCATACTGCCAAATGATTTATACAACCACTAGTTCAAAGTAAAGTTTATTTGGTTCTACTTGGAAAATGCTGAGTGCTTATTATTTTGCTGAGAAATAAATATTTCTACATATCAAATAATATTGTTTTACTTGTACAAAACCTGCAGATATGCATATTGAAAATATTGATTTCAGTCTTATTCTTAATGTTCTTGTATTCTGCAACAGTTAATTATATGGGATACCTTTAATAAAATGTGTTGACATATAAATTAAAAGTTTGGCTTAAGAATTAAGTGCATGAAAGCCTTTAGCATAAAAGATCAGTTATTAATTGCTTAATAATAATAATAATAATAATAATAATAATAATAAAATTCAATCAATGTATATTTATACCAGGTGAAAAAATCTCAAGCAAACAAAATGCTGCTGACTTGTACTATAAAGGAGCTTAAGGAATATTGACTCTTATAATAGGAGCGTAGGGAATATTGACTCTTATTATATTAATTTACCCTTCTTTCGGTTTCACCACGTATGTCAGAGATGTTAAATTAGAAATCATTATTTTTAACATCATATGAATTCTACAGTAATTGTCACTTTATTTGCATACATGAATTCATATCTTAAAATAATATAGCTATTACTTTTGATTGAAGCAAAACTGCCGGTAAGAAAATAGAAATATGAGAAAGTTTGCTATTTTTCTGGATACAAGTTCTATATGACTGCGATAAATTTAGTTAAAACAGTAAAGAGACATGTTAAGCTTTATGTTGACACTTTTTTCTATAGGATAGACTAACACTAATGTCAGTATTATATAAAATAGTATATCTAAAAACAAAACAGAAACACCTGCTAGTTAATTCTAACCTGAGATTGGTTGCTATATACCCAAAGTTAGAATTCTGCAGTCTGATGCACAGGAGGTACATGACTATGTAATATTCTTGGTATAAAATAAAGGTGTTCAGCAGTTCGAGAAATATACTGCAATAGGAGTTCTCAGGAATGACTACACATATGAAGTACACATTTTTTGGAATGAATGTGTTAACAGAGTAGTCTAAAGTTACACTGTCTTTCTTCAGGGGTGGAGATTGTCTGGTGAAGTCGCACAGTTTGCTTGTGGAGGTATTGTCTGGCAATAAAGTCAAATTCACAGGATTGTTTAGCAAATACCACAGCAAAGCACAAACATAGAAAAATTGATAGACGTGTCATTTTCTGCCATCTGTTATGCACTGCGATATATAACACATCTACTACAGGTGCTCACATGCAAGTAGTTCATGACATACTTGCTCACTGCCACTTGCCCTCCAGACAACTCACCCTATAGAACAGGATAGCCTTACCAGAACCAAAAAGCTAAAACTCCCACCCTATCCCCAGCATGAGTCCTCATTCTCTTACCCTAAAACTCTATTCCCCATGAAACCCCAAAGCTCCCAATCATACTTTAAATCTAAAACCCTACACCTATATCCTGCTCCTGCTGCCTCCCAGCAACTGCTTGCTGGAACTCGTATTCAGGTTCGAACACAAGCTGCAGCCTAGATAAAAACAGGAAGCCTATTTTAGTGATAAGGTCTAATTATACACTTTTGGCTTTTAATAGACATGTAGGACTATTAGAGACTGTATAAAAATGCATTTGCTTTTATAATCCCTAGCATGAGAGGGGATGTGTTTTGTCATGAATATAAGAAAAGCCAATATCACTGTATGATAATATTAGTTAGATTTTTATTGATTTGGGTCACAGTTTACAATTGGATAGAATCAAAGATAAGGTGTTTGACCAACAGACAATTAACAATTACACCTAACCCAAATAATTACTAGGCATGCAGTCCAGGGGACTAGTTAGGGAACTGAGCATAATTTTCTGTATTTGTCCCAAAACACTGCTGATTATGTGATTTGCACAACTCAGGTTCACTGAACAGTGAAATAGAAGCTAAGGGAATCAAACCTGCTCTACATGAAACAATTATTTAACAGCTCATAACCTGAATCCTCTATGCTAACTGACAGACAAAGGAGGTTTATGCTAATTTTGTGATTGGGCCAGTTATTAATGGCTACCTAGGGCATTCAGTTTCAGTGAATAGGTCGTTCAACAGGAATGCTAATAAAGTGTTCTATTATTTGGTTTAATTATATAACAGTCGAGTTGATTACATTTCAGAAAGTAACTTGTTATGTAATTTAAAAAAATACATTTGTCCCTGTCCCCTTCAGTAAACACACATCACACAGCATGATGTTTGATGACTTTTATTAAATCCATAAACACAACTTTATTAACCAATATTATTTATTAATCACAGCATAAATATCCATATAACTGTTGACTAGGGCAACATGACATTGCTCACCCTAACCCAATAAGCAGCATCCTTACCTTCGCTCACTTATTTTACTTATGAAGCAGCATCCCATCACTCACTTCATTTACCACTTATTGAGTTAAATATCCGACCAAATAAGCAATGTCCTTACCTCCACTTGCTTATTTTGCTTATCAAGCAGCATCCAACTGCTCACTTTCCTTTCCCAACTCAGTGAAATGAATATCCAACACCAGAGGGGGAACAGAAGAGGGCAAGCCTGCCCCTCTTCTCCACCCACTGCTCCTCTTCTCCACCCACCAGCCTGACTAGCCCTCCAACCACCAAATCTTCCAACAACATAACCACACATTAAAAAGGGGTAATCCAAATAGCATTGTGTGTACTCCATCTGCTGTAAACCAAACTGGATCCCTGTAAACCACCTCCCAAGGCCCTGTCATAGAAATACCCAAAGCAGCCAATTTCCTAAATGGCTGTCATAAACCAGTGGTCCCTCTCCAATGCTAAAGTAATAGCCATAACTTTGTATAACCTCTGTATATTAACTAAATTCTCACTTACCCTAACTACCAACAGTAGCTTTGCAATTATTCCCAGGTTATTACCTGCCAAATGTACCACCAGAACACAAACCCAATGCCACATGGACCCACACAAGGGCAGTTGTGTACCATCATGTCTAATTGCAGCCCTATTTTACTGCCCAGTGTATATAATAAGGACCAAAATGAGAGTTCCTTCCCAAAATCAACTTAATAGCACTCCTGCCATCACCCCAACTATACAATATAAACAAGAAAACATTTAATGACCATCATAGCATTTGCTGTCCAGCAAACTGACCTCCAAATGACTTCAATACATACGTAAAATAAATGCCACATGGACTGTAACCCAATAAACCTCAATTTCCAAATGCAAAACCTCACCAGAACTATCTTGTCAATAGCCAATGTCCGTCAATCTACCCTATCACCCTACCCCAACCCTTCAAACCAGTGAACCACCAATCAAGATTTAGTAAGTTCACATAGCATTGTCACACTATACTACTCGTAGTTAAATCCTCCTTAACTAACTGAACTGCGTTACCTTGTTCTTAAGCCTAACAAACAGCTAAATCTCTCCTGGCAAACTCCTTCCTACAGGCAACTGCAACAAAACTTTAACCAATCCAGCAATGCCCTATCATAAGCCTTCATTATAAAAGGTGTCCCAAAATCCTACAATACAAATTTAACCAATCTGGTAATGCCCTGCCATCAGCCTACCTTATAAAAGGTGCCCCAAACTCCTGCAGCAAGCCTGTAACCCTAACACAACCTGACACATCTCGTCTAACAGCACAAACAACATAACCCATGCCACTGTGGTATTAAAAATGAAACCTAATCCCTAACTCCCAGTAAACTTCCAATGCCAGATTAAATTGAAATTCAAAATATTCAACACCCCCCCAATCATTCTTCCGTCCAACAAACCACAAGCCAAACCCCCAAACTATGCCTCCCAACTTATCACCTCCTATCACATTTGTAAACAAATGCAAAGCCTTATGAACAACCCTATCTGTCTGCCAAAAGGCCTTCCCAATGAATGCTCCAAAAGGCACCACAATGGTAAAACATATTAACCCCACCCAACCTTACAATGTTCTGTCAAACCCGTCTCCTATCCTTAAAAGGGGGCCAAATCACATGCATCCTTCTGATTGCCTGCACAGTGCTAAACTCTGAAAGTAGCACTGACCACTGAGCAACCCATCTGCACAGCCTCTCTACAGGAAAAGCTGAACTCAATTACCATGCTTACAAATTCTGATTCAGTGCCCCATCACAACTCTACCCCATATGTGGACAACTTCATCTCCCCATAAACAACCCTGCATCCTGCATTCTCTACTCCTGACATACCTTAGCCTCACTTGCCTCCATATTACTCCCAAGCTGCACCAAGTCTGACATGCCTTAATGAGCACCTAAAAGCAGGTTTACTTGAAACCTCATTGCGCACCACTCCAACAGGCATATCCAGCCCATCAGAATCCATCACCTTCAGGCCACCGACTGATGTCAACTCTGCAGTCATCCACCTATGACCTCACTGTGTACCACTCTGACAGCAGGAATGTTCACCCCCCCTCCCCCACAGAATCTATCACATTTCAAATCCACTTCCTGCAGGCCACCAACTGATGCCTGCTCTGCACTTCCCATATGCAACAGGAAAGAAATTTGTAAATCCTCTGCACACACATAAAATGAAACTTTTTAATGACATTAGGTGCTGCCAAGGGTCTATCTTGTTCAGCAACTGCACACATGCTACACTAATCTGTCTCCCCTAACCTCAATAAACTGGCACTGCCATATCCCCATCAAATCATTTCACAGCCAGCAAAGGAACAAAATGAAAACATAAATAATGAAGGGTAGCTACAGTAAAAACTGTGTAGTGGTACCCCCTACAAAATGTTTCCTTTCCCAAACACAAATGTCTAGAGAGATTTTCTGTAAGAAATCCATTTCAAGTAATGCCTTAAAAGTAAGTTGCAAGATAGTTAGTTGAAAGTGGATGAAGGTATAACATGTTCAGCAGCCCACTGCAGCACTTTACTGAACTGAGCAATGTATCCTGACACAGAGATCAGAGTACCTTTAAGCATTGTGTGACCCAAACAGTGCAACAATCAAACTTGTACCATGCATCACAAGACATTTAGTACAATAAAGATGATCCATGACCAGTGGAAATCCCCTCCCCCTTTCCTCTCTCCCTTTCCCCTTTTTCTCCTTTCATGAGGCAAAATCCTGGACACTCTGTGAACATTTGACAGCTTCAAACTATGCCAGATTCAACCCCCCCCCCCAGAGGTTTACCTAACCAAATGAAACAAAACCTGGCATTCTGTGAAAACCTGTACAGTTGAGAGGCATGAAGGTTTTCCACACTGTTGAAGGAAATACCTTCACAATGGACTATACATCTGCCTATACCTCACACCAACTCAGAAAATCTGGAAAACCCTAACTGAATAGGGGCAACAAAGTCTCGGATTTTAAATATTGATCATATAACTTAGGCATAACAAGATTTGTCTTGGCATCTATTTTCCTGAAGGAAACAATTATGCGGCTGTGTCTACACAGGCACAGCAAACAACCTTTACTTGTAAAGCTTCACAGTCTGTACACAGCTGCAGAAACTGCTCCTACATAAACCACACACACCACCAATGAAAAGCTCTCAAAACCCAGAACAGGCCACCTCCAAAGAGACTTGTCCTGCCACCTCTCCAAAAATAAAGCTCCCCCAGCACTGGAAAACAGCTGTTTGACAGTAGGCCAACAGCAGGAGCATACATTAACTGAGCATCTGCCACTCAGCTGCACACACACTAAGGTAGCAAGCCTGCACATCAAATTGAATTCCAGCACTACCATTCTCCCAAGATACTATCAAACAGCTCAAAAGGACAGGTACTCATACAATGTATCAAATAATCCAGATGGGCCTCTTCAACACCAGTGGCATGGCACCCAAAAGCACCACTGAACACTTGACCACCAGCTTCTCATTCAAACACTCAACAGTTCATGCTGGCCGCCAACCACACCACCTAACTTTGTGGGTGAGTGTGGGTGCACAGCATAACACCTAAACTCCTGGAACTACAGAAGCAGCCCTCCGGTGAAATGTGGACAAACCAATGTCAAAGTGGGATAAAAGGCTCTTCCATATTCCATCTAAAGAAACAAGCCACCCTGTGGTTGCCCCCATCCCACTCTGCACTGAATCTTTCCTTCTCAGAACAAATGGACTTCCATACTCTGTCCAAACACCTAACGGGTGAGATAACAAGCAAGAAATAGTGATGACTGTTGAGTATAGCTCCCATAAACTTAGAACCGAGCTAACAAGCATGCATTTTTTTTTTGAAAGATGTAGAGTCTTGACAGTGGGGAGGTATTCGAGTTGCCTTGTAGTCTACAAAAACACCATACAATAAAATGTACAGCTTGGCTGACTACAGTCAGATGCTTTAATCATATCTCTCAACATCTCAGTGAAAGAATCTGGACAAAGCCATGAATAAAAGTGGGACAAAAGCTCAAAATAAGGATATTGCTGTTATGAACTTTTTTTTTTTAATACTGCTCTTTACAAACTTAGAAAGCGGATAGAATACCTGTTGTTTTATCACATCAATTTCCTAAAGAGTTTGAAGTCTGAAACTCAAATGTCTGTCATATTTCTAAAATGGGCCAAACATATAAAGCAGCAATCTGGACATTCTGCGCTACCCCCTCCCCCATTCTGCACTTTGCGAAATGGCAAAAACCTCTGAAGGTAATACAGCGTTCACAAAAACACCTACAAAAAGGATAACCGAACCAGAGTAAGCTTTTAGTACACAGGACAGCAAGACAGTGTTAATTAGTGCAGTACATTACACTGTATCATACTTCGTACACTTCAAAGAGCACGCTACATATATACATGTATGCAAAAGAAAAAAAAGCACCCACTTGCACAATATTCAACCTAACGCCAACTTAAACTAACGTCGTTATTTTACTACTACTACCCAATAAATCACTAGTTAGAAATCATCAATCAATGAGGAAAAATGTTAAAATGAGCACAAAATCCACTTTCTTAAATAAGCAACCAATTTGAACACACACACATCACTGGCTTTAAACCAGATAAGCCCACTGTAACCATGAGCTCACAATCTGAACAGTGGAGAGGTATGGCATTAATATGCCTTCGCTTAACCACCGTAATTCACTCACATCCCAGTAATTAAAGGAACTGAAGGTGTAAAAAGAAAATGAAAATATTTTCAGTAATAACTCCTTATTTAACCCCATACACTGGAACAGTGCACATCCTCATTTAGACCTACGAGGACAACATATTAATGTTTAAATTAAATTTAGTCGATAATTTATTTACCCTATTCCATTCATCCCCACCCCTTGGCATATTAACTGTAGTAAACTTCAAACCCCAATGTACTAATATCATCACTAGGACTACAACAGATTTGAAAATATGTTGTTATAGAAGGGAAGGAAATAGTGTAGCACAAGACTCACGTCATTCTTCATATCACTATTAACTCCAAAGCCTACCTGACCACTAAAGTTCTTACAGGTCGTTTCAACCGTAATCCTGCTCTGTATCACGTTCACACCAAAATGTGATTCCTTACCCAGTTACACTTGCATAAACCTATTAAGTCTCTCCCTATCCTTACATAATTTCCTGATTAACCTTTTCATCCTCCCACTAACCTACTTCCCCTGCCTTCTCAATTCCCACTACTATTTCTACCTCTTGCCCACTTGAAGATGTCCCTGGACAAATGTAGTTTGGGACAAACTAAGTTGTCCCAGTCCCTTGAGTAAGGGGGTAAAGGGGGGTGAGGAGGGTATAGAGGTAGAAAGTAAGGTTAGGATTGTAGATGGATAGGATAGTGGGATTGTGGTGGTGAAAGGGTTAAGGAGAGAGGGAGATGTAAAAGGAAGTGAGGTAAGAGAAGGAGGGACTTCTGACAGGATTAAGAATTAGGGATTAAAGGAAGTAGGCACATTTGACGTGAGTTGGTGGTGCAGTAAGAACTAGCTTACATCCAGACGACCTATATGTATCGTGGATGAAGATGGCTAAATTACCAGAGCTAAGGCAGAGGTGGCAAGCAATTGTGGCCCAAGTGGAGGAGCTGTTCCAGGAGGCAGCAACATCGGTGGTGGTACAGGAACCTGAACAAACCCCGGGTCGGAAGAGGCGAAGCACAATGGTGAGAACCCCAGCTGGGGGGAAAAAAGCAACAGGCATCGCAGCAGGTGGTTGCAGTGGACACAACGGTTCCCAGTACATTGCAAGATGAAGGTGCAGGTAATGGTTTTACTATGGCAGCATTGTCAGGGTGCTAGGGGTTGAGGATTGTGGGGGGAGATGATGATGACTTGTCAGTTGGGGATCTAGGGGGTGGTATGCAAGGGATAGAGGAGGCTCGGAGGCAACTAGCACAGGGTGCCAGGTACCCATTTAGAGATGTGACGGGGGGATGGTTGCTTCTGGGGACAGTTCAGTCTTGGGCTCAGAGGTAGGCTCTCATTTTGGGCTGCAGCCTGGGTACTGGTTGGCTACCCAATCTTTGGGGCAGGGGACAGGAGCAGTTTTCCTGACTCTGCACATTCTGGGCACAGTTAAGAAAAAAATTTGGAAAGGAGAGTATGTGGATTTGTTTGAGCTGATCGATGCAGAAGGAGTTCAATGGCTAGTGGAAGCAGAGACCTCTAACAGCAAGGACTTGTTGGCGGCTTTAGTGGCATTGGGAAGGCAGAGAGTAGGTAAGCTTCGCCCTAGGACATGGGATAATTGGGTGGTTGGCTTTATTTATTTTATGGCAGTGCAGCTGGAGAAGGATGGGTCTTTGGCCCTGTCACTTCTAGGCTATTTCCTTACCATTTGTGAGGTGCAATAGTTAAGGCTGGGTAATGTGTGGCTTTGGTACGAAGAGCGTTTCCACAAATGGAAGGCTGTGGACCAATCACTTCGTTGGAAAGTGCGTCACCCAGATTTATGGTTGGCTACGATGATGGATAGTTATGGGGGCTTTAACAGAAGGTTGAGTGGGCCAGAAACAGCGTGTGTGTGTTGGTCATTTAATAGTGGCTCCTCTTCATGGGTGGGGTGTAAATTTGCCCACGTTAGTTCAAGATGTGGAGGGGGTCATTCGGCCACTGGCTGTGGGCAGCAGGATTTGTCCTGGAATGCTAATGTTATGGGTCGTGAGGGAGGTTTTGATGGACAGGGCTTTTTGCAAGGCTTTCAACCGGCCCGGGGAGGGGTAATTTTTGTGGGTCCTGGGGATTTAGACTCGGGTTCTTTAGAGGCAATAGAGGAAGGGGCGCCGTTTCCCCATTAAGGTGGAGGTTCTCTGGGATATGCTTCATCATTTTCCTGGTCTGACCATAAAAGAGTTGATATTACAAAGATTTCAAGGGGGATTTCCTATTAAGTCCACTGTGGAAAGGGGTGTGGGGGGGGGGGGTTGCAAGAATTTCCGATCTGTTCAAGGTAAAGAGGACACTTTGGAGGTTTTACTGGAGAAAGAGTGTCAGGTGGGGCAGTTATTGGGTCCTTTTGACAGTCCGCCTTTTAGTGATTACAGGGTGTCGCCTTTGGGGTTGGTGCCGAAGAAGCGAGAGGGGGAGTTCAGAGTGATACATCACTTGTCGTATCCGGAAGGGAATTCAGTAAATAATTTTATTGCAGAAGAGGAGGTTAGGGTGCATTACGCTTCCTTGGATGATGCAGTGAAAGTGATTAGGGAATTTAGGGAGCCATGGTTAGTTAAGGTCGACATTGAGTCGGCTTTTCGATTGTTGCCTATTAGGAGTGAGGATAGGCCACTACTGGGGATGCGGGTAGTAGATAAGTACTACTTAAATAAAGCTATGCCTATGGGTTGTTCAGTGGCATGTGCGACTTTTGAGAAGTTCAGTACAGTATTGCATTGGATTTGGCAGCAGAAAGTGGGAACTCAAAAGGCAGCGCATTATTTAGATGATTTTTTGTTGGTGGGCGAAGGAAGGGTAGGAGCACAGGAGGGTTTGTGGGAGTTTATGATTTTGCGTAAGGAGTTAGGGGTACCATTGACTCAGCATAAGATGGAGGGTACAGCAAGGGCATTAGAATTTTTGGGATTAACAGTTGATGTGGAGTGGGGATTGTTTTTTTTACCCGAGAATAAAATAGAGAGGCTTAGGTCAGTGATACGTTCGGTGTTGGGTAAGGATAAGATTCGGATTCATTCAGCTTTGGAGTTGCATGAGCTTTTGAATTTTGCCTGTTGAGTGGTGAACCCAGGGTGAGCTTTTTGCAGGTCAGTGGCGTATTTCTTGAAAGAGGGTAAGAGCCAACATCATTGGGTTAGGATAACCTTACTGGTGCGGGAGGATTTGGAGTTGTGGAATGGGTTTTTGCAACAATTTAATGGGATATCTTTTTGGCAGTCAGACTGGGTGGGGCAGGAGGAACTTCAGTTGTTTAAAGATGCAGTTGGAGGTGCTGGCATCGGGGCTTATTTCAGGGATCGGTAGTTTGTGGCTGAATGGCCACGGGATTGGGAGGAGGTATGGAAGTGGGATGTGGCCTTTATTGAGTTAATGCCTATATGGGCAGCCTTGGTGGTGTGGAAGGAGCAATTGAGGGGCAAACGTATAGTTTTTCACACTGACAATATGGCTTTAGTGAGGGTATTTCAAAAGAAAATGGCTAAGTCGGGCTTGTTATTGTTGGTATTATGTAAATTGGTTTTGCAGAGCCTCTTAATAAATTTTTCTTTTACAGGAGTGCATGTGCCTGGCGTAAGGAATGAGATTGCTGATAGCTTGTCCCAATTTCAGTTTTGCAGGTTTCGAGGGTTGGTTCCATGGACAGAGGAGGTGCCAGAAATCCTGACAGAAGAGGTGTGGAATCTTGGGTTGCTGTAGCCAGGAGGTTGGTACGGCATTCCTGATCCTCTTCTATGAGGAAGGCGAATGGTAGGGCTCTTTCTGATTATAATCAGTTTATTTTTCAGCTGCCAGAAGAGGAAGGGGTATGGTCGGAGGAATTACTACTGCGATATATAGCTTGTGCTCTGGGGTTAATCAAGGCCTTGCAGACAGCTAAGGTGGATTTGGCTGCAATTAGCATTTTTGCTACGGTAGCGTGGTTGCAGGATTTCACTAAGTCTTGGACATTAGGGCGTATGTTGAGGGGTTTGGGGAGAGTGATGGTGAATGTAGGAATATTCGATGGCAGCTTAAAAGGGTTATGTTGAAAGGGTTAGGTTTGTTGCAAAAGTGGTCTCTGGATTACTTTATGTGGGGTGCGTTATGTACATGGTTATATTTTGGCACTTTTCATGTTTCGGAGTTGTTAGGCTTGTTATGTTGGAAGGATGTCATCATAGGGGAGGGTGAGGTTACTACTGCATTAAGGAGGAGTAAGACAGATCAGTTGGGTAGGGGATGTGTGGTGGTGCTTAAAACTGACAAGAATCCTTGCATTTGTCCAGTAATGTGGGCAAAAGAATTTATGAGGAGGCGGAAGGGGAGTGTGGATCACTTGATATTTTGTTCAGTAGATGGGAAGGTGGTGTCGAGTAGTAGATTCATAACCTTGGTGAGAAAGGTTTTACGCTGTATGGGATTTCCGGCGGAGAGGTTTGCAGCTCACTCGTTCAGGATAGGTAGGGCTTCAGATTTAGCTAGAGAGGGTAGTTCCACTGAATTGATTAAAAGAGTGGGGAGGTGGTCTTCAAATGCATTTTTGTCTTATATTAGATATGTTGTGGTCTGATTATTAATTTTTTCTTCTTTTCTTTTAGGGAAGCACATTATCATCTTGGGGCATTCGTATATCCACTGGGCAGAGAAGCGTGCTTTAGTTATGGATGATGGGGTAAATTTGGGTTTATCACATTTAGGGTGGTCAGTGATTTGGCATGGTGTTAGGGGTCTTAGGTGGGATGGGTTGTTGCATGAATTTGAGAGGGTTAAACTGAAGGTTGCTTGTCCTTGTATACTAGTCATTCACTTAGGGGGCAATGACTTGGGCATTGTTTCTAAAAACAATTAGTGACATTATGCTGCAGGATTTGATGAGATTGCAGGCATTGTACCCAGGTATGGAAATTGTGTGGTCAGAGTTGGTTCCTCGTTTGTGTTGGAGGGCTGCACATAGTTATAGTGTGATTGAAAGTGTCAGAAGGTGTGTTAATCAAAGGCTGGCTAGGCAATTAAGGATTTTGGGGATGCATACCATTGACCATAGAGATTTTGGGGATGGAGAGGAGTCTTGGTATCAAAGGGATGGAGTACACCTTAATGACGTGGGACTGGATCTTTTTAATTTGCATCTGAAACTCGTTTTAGAGGATATGATTGTGGCTAGGGTTTAGGAAAGGGAACAGCCTGGGGTCAGGCAGGTGGTGGAGAAGAGGGACAGGACTATCCTCTTCTGTTCCCCCTCTAAAGAAGGTGGTTATTGGTTAATGGATTTGATATGGTGGTGAGGTGAGTAGGTCCGCTGCCTCTTTATGTGGTTGAGTAGGTACGCTGTCCCAGTGGAGGCGGTATCAGGGTGAGTAGGTACACTGCCCTGAGGTAAATTTCATCCAGGGTGAGTGGTGACACTGCCCTGAGATCATCGTTGCTGAGGAAGATAACTAATGCTGGTTTTATGTGTATATAGTTCATTGTATAATACAGTTTAATAAAGGTCGTTAAACGTCTATGTGTTTGGTGTGGTTATTTAAAGGGGGACGGGACAAACTAATCAGTACTGGTCCCTCGAGTAAGGGGATAAAGGGGAGTGGGGAGGGTATAAAGGTAGAAAGTAAGGTTAGGATTGTAGTTGGATAGGATAGTGGGATTGTGGTGGTGAAAGGGTTAAGGAGAGAGGGAGATGTAAAAGGAAGTGAGGTAATGGACGGAGGGACTTCTGACAGGATTAAGTCTTAGGGATTAAAGGAAGTAGACACATTTGACGTGAGTTGGTGGCCCACCCACTCTCCCTTTTTTGTATATGGATGGAAGATGTGGGCAATTTGAGGTGGAGAAGAGGGACAGGATTGTCCTCTTCTGTTCTTCCTCTAAAGAAGGTGGTTATTGGTTAATGGTTTGGTATGGTGGTGAGGTGAATAGGTCCGCTGCCTCTTTATGTGGGTGAGTAGGTACGCTGCTTTGATGGAGGAGGTATCAGGGTGAGTAGGTACGCTGCCCTGAGGTAAAGTTCATCCAGGGTGAGTGGCAATGCTGCCCTGAGATCATCGTTGCTGAGGAAGATACCTAATGTTGGTTTTATGTGTATATAGTTCATTGTATAATACAATTTAATAAAGGTCATCAAATGTCTTTATGTGTTTGGTGTGGTTATTTAAAGGGGGGACGGGACAAATTGGTTTGTTACCCATCCTCATTTGCATTCTTTCTTATGTGACCATATGCACAATTTATTTTGATGCTAACTTAACTTAGATGTTTCTTCATAAACATACATTGAAAGGAAATAATGTGAAGATAAAAGGAACTTTTTAAGGTACCTCTTATGGATAATTTCTCATAACTTGGAATTTGTTTTGGGAAAGCAAAAATTATTCATAATACTTGGACTGAAGCAAATGAAAAATGAAGAAAGTGAATAAACGTCAGCTCCTATTTACTGATTTAAAGAAAGTTTATATGGCTACATTAAAGATTAGAAACTGTACATCAGTACTTTTTAGCACATTCGAATTTGCCACTGCAGTATAAAGTTACATCAAAAGACATACAATGAACAATTAGAAAAGAAATGGAATTTGTTAAAACTGATATGAGAAACATGTTATATGGTATAATAAGATCTTAACAATAAATATTTGTAGCAAAGATTAGAGGCACTTCCAAAAAGGCTATGATTCCCCAAAAAAAATTTTATTTTCATTTCTTGAAATACACTGTTTGTAACAAAGAAAAAACATTGAAGCCTATCTCACAGCTTTATAGGTACTGACTAGGCTGTTTGATCAAAGAATGCAATATTGTTTACTATTAGCTGTGCAAAGTTTTGAACATTATTTCTGATGTCTAAACTATAACTGAAGAAGGCTTTATGATTGCCTTTTGCCCGGGTGTTTTTTTTTATCCCATCGCTGGCTTTCGTTGATTTGGTAAGGAGCCAGACTTCCCTGTTATGATTAGAGCATTTTTTCATCAGGAGAGTTCTATTTATTTTTATATATAATGAGCTTTCTTCTTTTATTGTACTTCCTGTTTACAATTGGCTTCCACTATATGGGGTTTATGTTTGAATTTTGTTTCATGTTTATTTGAGTGGGAGACAGATGCATCTACAGAGATTTTTACATGTGCATAGAATTTGGGATTGTGGGATTCTACAGTCACAGATGTATCATAAGAGTGGAAGGAAAAGGTGAACTAAGCAAAGTCATAACTCAGTATTATTAGATAAAATTTGGTAATATCTCCAAATACTGAAGTATTGGAAGATGTTGTCATCCTAAGTCTTATGGTGAATGTGAGTGATTTATGGTCCAATTTGAGTAGGGATGAGGAGGTGGCTAGAACAGATAGTAAACAAAGGCATCCTTTACTCGTGAGAAGGTGAGAACTAAGTCCCACATTTTGTGTCTCTTTGCTGGGTACAGATTAACTGGTCCAGTGAGTTTGTCTTTATGAAGTATTTCTATAAAGGTCAAAATTTATAGTGATTTGATGGAGAAAATTGTTTTTGTCATAGTTTGGAAACTGTTATACATGCTTTTGTAGACCGTGAATGTGTTAATTTCTGGGATATCTTATTTCTTATAATCATTTAGATGGGAAGATAATATTGCATGGCTGTGCCATAAATGATGTGGTTACATGCAAGTAGGATGCTATTTTACTTTTTATATTGAAGAAAATACAGACCTCCACATGATAAAGTACTTTATAATCTAAATAGGAATATGGAATAAGCATGTAAATATGTACGGTATTTTTATTAAAATTAGAACTGCTATACAAAATATAAATGGATGTAATTTTTAAATTCAGATCTAAATCAGTGAGCAGTTACCCCACTCTGATGGAAATGATTTGTTGGATAAGCCATCCGCAGACATTGGTGGCAGATTTTGGAGCAGTACATTACAAATGTTATAGATTATGACTTCCTGACTATGTGGACAAATAGTTTTGTCAGAAATGCATAGCAATTTCTTAACTTCAGGGTCTCAATTTTAACATACTGCTTTAGCATCTTTAAAGAGGGTGTTTGAGGCATAAGTTTATCCCTGCTTTTGAGATCCTGACCTTTCTATAGGTTTGTGCAGTTTGACCCTTCCTGAAGATTATAAGCATACATTTGCTCTGAAATAGCAATAATGTCTATACAAAGTCTTAATGGCTTAAACAGGATTTAATATCAGTATTTCTATTTGCTTATGAAATTTAAGCATCCTGCTTTACATCTCTCTCCCTTCACACACACATCAATACTACCCGTAGAAGCCATCATCCAGAGAGCTACAGGTAATTGTATGGACTATAAGACTAAGTGCCAACTACACAATGCCTTTTTTACAGAAAATGTTTGAATGCTTTTCTTACCTGTTTGAAGTTCTAGCTATATGCCTTGACCAGGGCACCTGTATTTAGAGGTATATCCTAACCATTTACAAGGCATAGAATTTAGAATTACATGGCAAACACATAACATTAAAAAGGATTTTATTATTGCAGCTAAAGATATGTTGGAAGAGACTAAACTAAAATAATACAAACACTGAAATTTGGAAGCTCTTGACTATGGATATGGATAATAAGGTACAAACAGTGAAAATGTTTCTAATCACTGATACTGTATACAGATCAGACATATATTTTTACCAATAAAGATGAAAATCTGTAAACTATAATTAATAAATAATTAAATGAATTTACTTGCAAGGAAAAGAGGGCAATAATCATGTGGGATGAGCTGGTTCTCCTAAGAGAATAAGGTTGTTTAGAATTATTAGATTTGAAGGGATATTTTTGAGCTGCACAGTCTAGGCTCATATATGTAACACATGCAAAGGACTACACGTCAAAGAAAGAAATGAAATGGGGGGCTGGGGGTTCATGAAATAAGAAGTGAATATGATTTTGATGCAGAGACTTAAGGAGAATGCTAACGGCCATGCAGAATATAATATTTACAAAATAGAAAATATTTTGAGAATTAAGCCAACACAGGAATGGAGAGATTTTATCAATAGGGTTGACTACAAGTAGGACAACAGAAATTTGGCAAAGAGAGAGAGATTGAATTTATTGGAGAAAATTTGTTGAAGGAGACAAAGTATTGGGAGCTAATAACTATGTAGGGAAAAGGTATAGGGTGGGAATGAGGTCAAGCTAAGATTTGGACTACAGTTTGGAGACTGCATTAACAAAGAAATTGATAACGGAGTATACACATGCTGAAAGTGATAGGGGACTAATAAACAGAAAGTGATATGGGAGTACTAAATTAAAGGGCAGCTCTGAATGAGTTTATAATTGTGCCCCGAAAAGAAGCTGTACTGAAAAAAACGATACTTTTTAGGGCATATAAAATACTGCATGCTAAATGAAAGAATCAGTCAGAAGTTAGAAAAGATTGGGAAGTGAGATTAAAAAGGCAATAGAAAAAGAAGCTGTGGAAGGATATGTGCATGGCGTCCATGTATGCAATGAAATCTAGAAGGTGTAGTAACTTTATAGCTTGACTGGGCAATATAACCACTTCATATTTTAAGTTATCATTCAAGTAATACTTGAGAGTATGTTTTCGAGTTGTTTCCTTACTTTCATAACATTTCATTAGATATATATATATATATATATATATATATATATATATATATATATATATATATATTCTTTAAGAAACCTGTATTTGATATTTGTACAGCCATTCTTTATCATTTAATCTACAAGTACTGTTGACAGCATGCAGAATGTTTCTTCAGTTTAAATTCTGTTAAATAACAGATAGATAACATTCCTGTTGATTGATTTTTCAACAAGTTTGACTTGCCCTGCATCCTTATGGGAGCGTTTTCTTTGACTTTATTATAGTGTATAATAAATATAATTTAACAAGGCTGTCGGTCTGAATGAATATTGACAATTTCTGTAGTTATGTATAAAAGTAATGAGCGAGCCTTTTTCAATTTTACAAGCCATTTATCTTGCAATATTAAATAAGTATGCATTTAAACTATTCAGACCAGTCATGATGCAGGAAAAAATGGAATTTGTAGAAAAGAGCAACTTAGGGGGAAGAAAGAAGAAATAAAGGTTTAACTCTCTCTTTTGTTTGTGATCCCTCCTTACTTATGTATACTATCTTTAATACTGAGCAACTGTGGAGAGAAAAAGAAAAGCCCGCACGTATTTAACCACTGCTGCCGCACAAATAGAAACCACATCTGTAGATATCTACATTAAGAAAAGTGATCAGGCAGTTATAAATCACAGAACTGAATCAGATGAATTTAAACTCTTATGTTTTACATTCATCAAGGTTAAGGAAACAGTTTAATGCATGCACCATTTTGATGTGAAGTTTGACTAATATCATACCTCTAGATGTACATTTCTTAATTTTATCTTGTGCATGCAGGTTCAGAGGATGGGTTAGGTCTCCATTTGAACTGTTGAAAAAATTACAGCAGTCATGAAGAAATTAATTAAAAAAACAGCCAGAGATAATTTTGTCCCTTAAATGATAATTATTGATTTTTAAGATCTAGTGTCTGAGAATCTTCCTTAATGGAATGGGT